>NW_013654485.1:15000-21453 GCF_000499385.1 Eimeria necatrix
TAAACCCTAAACCCTAAACCAAGCCGTAAATCGCATACCAACTCTAAACCCTACACTAAACCCTAAACCCTACACAGAACCCTAAACCCTAGGCCCTGGACCTTTGATCTAGTGCCTGGAGAAAAGAGACCGCTGTCTGGTCATCGATGCTTGGAGCCCTAGGGTTTAGGGTTTAGGGTTTAGGGTTTAGGGTTTAGCGCCAGGCTGCTCTCCACGTTTATCTTCTCAATGTCTTGTTGAAAAAAAACACTTTTAAACAAAACAGCTTTTAAATATGAGCCAACGGACACCTTGTGTGGGGCCCGACATGCGGGGCCGCGGCGGCAGCAGCAGCAGCAGCAGCAGCAACAACTGCAGCAGTAGCAGCAGCAGCAGCAACAGCACATGTACTGCTTGCTAGCAGCAGCAACAGCAGCAGCAACAACAATAGAACAAACCTCTTTAGTTCCACTCTATCATTTTCCCCGCGCTGACTCGCCGCAGGGCCCCCCGGCTCGCAGCACATCTCAACTGCAGCAGCAGCAGCAGCAGCAGCAGCAGCAGCAACAGCTGCAGCGGCAACAAGGACAGCAGCAACAACAGTAACCCCAGCAGCAGCAGCAGCAGCAGCAACTACTGGGAAAACAGCAGCAACTGAAGTGAGTTGCCTTCGTCAGTATGTAGAGCTAGCTGACGGAGCAACTTGAGGCAGCAGCGCGTCTTCTGCTGCTGCAGCAGCAGCAGCAGCAGTTCTTCTGCTGTTGGTGCTGCTGCTGCAGCTGCTGCTGCTGCTGCTGCTGCTGCTGCTGCTGCTGCTGTGTGCATTGTTGAGGAAGCCCTCTGCCACCCAGCGCCGGCCCGACTATGAATGCCGTTAAGCCAGGGCAGCCGTTGCAGCGAAACAGCAGCAGCAGCAGCAGCAACAGCAGCAGCAGCAGCAGCAGCAGCGCGAAAGACACCAAGAGTGGCAGCAGGAGCATCACCCGGTGCAGCAGCAGGAGCAGCACCAGGAGCAGCAGCAAGAGCAGCGACACGTGCTGCAACAGCAGCAGGAGTCGCAGCAAGATCCGCAACCGCAGCAGCCACAGCAGCAGCAGCAGCAGCAGCAGAAGCAGCAGCAGGAGCAGCAGCAGGAGCAGCAGGAGCAGCAGCAGCGACATCTCAATCTCTGGCCCCCCCCCCTTCATTGCGCATTCCTCTCAGCCTCGATTTCTGCAGTCTGTAAGAAGAGAAGCTGGAGCCCCAGCGCCTTCATCTCAAGCAGCAGCAGCAGCAGCAGCAGCAGCAGCAGCAGCAGCAGCAGCAGCACGGGCCCTGCAGCAGCTGGGCTACTGCCGCGTCCTCTCCCGCCGCCCCTGGGACTCCATCTGGGCCCATCGGCTCTCCACTATATTAGCCCGAGGCCCCACGCAGCCTCTGCTAAGGGGGCCCCCCTGGGGGGCCCCCCTCAGGGCCTGGGGGCCCCTCTGGGGGCCCCTCTGGGGGCCCCTCAGGGGGGCCCTCAGGGGGGCCCTCAGGGGGCCCCCGGGGGGCCCCCTGCGGGGGCTGGGCCTCTGGCGTCGGGGTCACCTGCTGGCCCTGGTGGGGGGCGTTGCTGCAGCAGCAGGGGCCCTCCACTTGTTTCCTTTAGGGGGGCCCCCCGTGGGCCCCCAGGGGGGCCCCCGGGGGGGCCCCCGGGGGGGCCCCCTGGGGGGCCCCCAGGAGGCCCCCTTTTCCCAGTTTTTGCTGTGGCTGCGGGCGCAGCAGCTGCGCGAAGTGACTGTGCAGCAGAGTGCAGCGGGGCAGCTGGTTTACTTCGCCTTGAGGGCCCCCGGGGGGCCCCCAGGGGGGCCCCCCGGGGGGCCCCCAGGGGGGCCCCCCGGGGAGGGGGCCCCCCGGGGGGCCCCCCTGCAGAGTGGGGGCCCCCCAGGGCCTGCGCAGCAGCTGGGGGGCCCCACAGAATTCTTCGCAAGAGTTCTGCCGGGTGCTGAGGCCCTGGTGGCGCAGCTGCTTGTCTCTGCCATCACGGGCCCTGCTGCTGCTGGGGGCTCGCTGCGAGTGCAGGTGCTGCGGGCTGGGCCGCGGGCTGCTTCTTGCAGGGCCCTGACTCTTTTGGCTGTCCTCAGTGGACTTGCTGCTCTCGCCGGTAAACCCTAAACCCTAAACCCTAAACCCTAAACCCTAAACCCTAAGTCCTTAGTCTGGCTGCGCTGCAGCGGATACTTGGTCCTGCGAAAACCCAGCCTAAACCCTAATCGGCGGAGCCTCATTTGCGAGTCCCAGACCCTGAGCTCTAAACCCTAAACCCTAAACCCTAAACCCTAAACCCTTTCTGCTGCTTGTGCCTGCTCAGTGTTTTGCTGCAAAGCCAGCTGGGGGCCCCTAAGAAGGGGGGCCCCCTCTTCAGACGTGGGGGTTTTGGGGCCCCTGAAGCCCCGCATGCTGCAGGGGCCCCTGCTGCTCACAAACCCTAAAAAAGGGTTTGCGCAGGACGCCAAACCCCCGAGGGGTTTGCTGCTTGAGGGGCCGCCAGGCACAGGTAGGCGTACTAGGGTTTAGGGTTTGAGACTGGGTTTCTAGGGTTTGGGGTTTGAGAGGGGTTTTAGGGTTTAGGGCTTGCCCGCGGGCTACAAGGGTTTAGGGTTTCAAGCTAATTGCTAGGGTTTAGAGTAGTAAACTGGTTTACGAGGGTTTAGGGTTTGAGGCGGACGCAGCAGCTTGTAGGATTTGGGGCTCCTAGGGTTTAGGGTTTCAGGCTTCCAGCAAAACCCCAGAGAAGGCCTTTTGCTGCAGGGGCTTCGGGAACGCTTGATGCCTAGGGTTTAGGGTTTAGGGTTTAGGGTTTAGGGTTTAGGGTTTGCGGTTTGTGTGCGCAGACAAGGCCCTGGTGGCACGGCGGGTCGCTGACGGGCTGGGCCTGCGCTTTTGCTGCTGCTGCTGCAGCAGCAGCAGCAGCTGCTGCTGCTGCTGCTGCTGCTTGGGGGCCCCCCAACTTAAAGAGCTGCAACAAGGGTTTGAGAAGGCAGCCAGGGGGGCCCCCTGTGCCCTTTTCATAGGCGACCTCGACTCGTTTGGGGCCCTCGGCGGCACTGGCTGTGAGTTTAGGGTTTAGGGTTTAGGGTTTAGGGTTTAGGGTTTTGGGTTTAGGGAACAGGGCGCAGGAACATTGGGAGGGCCCGCTAGGGTTTAGGCGGCAGCTGCTGCTGCTTTTAGCTGCAAGGCGAAGCAGGGAAGGCGGAGAGCTTGGGCTAGTGGTCCGCATCGAGGGTTTAGGGTTTAGGGTTTAGGGTTTAGAGTTTAGGGTTTAGGGTTTGAGTGAATGTGGCGCAGCTGGGGACTGCCAAAAGCGTGTTGAATTCCTCAAGGAGTTGCTGGCGCTAATAGATGGCCTGGAAAGGAACAACGTGTACTTTGTGCCACTGGAAGATACCAAACCCTAAACCCTAAACCCTAAACCCTAAACCCTAAACCCTATTTCCGCAGCGTGTTCCGCATTCCAACGCCTCTTGCTCCCCCGCCTGTTCCTTTTCAAGGTTCATAGAGCAGCGATCGGGGTCTAGGCTTTAGGACGTAGGCCTCACCGCTTAGGGTTTAGGGTTTAGGGTTTAGGGTTTAGGGTTTAGGGTTTAGGGTTTATGCGCAGGCCAGTGCTGGTAATGGCCGCCACCAGCCGCGTGGACTCTCTCGACGAGGCGCTGCTGAGGCCTGGCCGCTTCGAGCAAACCCTGAGCATCAGAGCAGGCCAGCGGTAGGGTTTAGGGTTTAGGGTTTAGGGTTTAGGGTTTAGGTTTTAGGGTTTAGGGTTTAGGGTTTGCAGGGGTGCGTGGGTGTTTGCTCTGCCTTTCTCTTGGCACCAGCCGTCACTCTGGCCTGCAGCTGCAGCCCCTCTTCGCAGGCCCCAAACCCCAAACCCTAAACCCTAAACCCTAAACCCTAAACCCTAAACCCTGACATGAAGTCTTCATATTGTGTAGCTTGCGTGTGGGGTCTCAGGGAGGCGCTGCTTCCTGTGCGCTTTTTTGAGGTGTCTGTACACCCTGAGGTGTCTGTACAGCAGCCAGCAGCAGCAGCAGCAGCAGCAGCAGCAGAAAGCTCGCAGGTTCCTGCTGCTGCTGGCTGCTGCAGCAAATCGGCGCTGCTGGCGGCAACAAGCAGTTTTGCTGCTGCGGGGCCCCGTGAGGCTGCTGCAGGTCTGCAGCAGCTGCAGCCGCCACACAGAGGCAAGCCTCGCCCTGCTGCTGCTGCTGCTGCTGCCGCTGCTGCTGCTGCTGCTGCTGACCCTGACCCAGGTGCTGTTGCTGCTGCTGCTGCTGCGGCGGCTGCTATGCGAGGGAGGCAGAGACGGGGAACTGCTGCTGTGAGAGCAGCAGCAGCAGCAGTGCAGCAGCAGCAGGAACTGCAGCAGTTGTAACAATGCCGCGCCGCAGCAGCAATACTCAAGAACAGCCCAGCAGCAGCTGCAGCAGCAGCAGCAGCAGCAGCAACAGCAGCAGCGGGGCAGCAGCAGATCAAGTCATCTGCGTCCAGAACAAGCAGCGCTGGGCTAGCAACGAAGCCTCTCGGTGTGCCCTAGACACAAAACCCTAAACCCTAAACCCTAAACCCTAAACCCTAAACCCTAGAGGACGTTTGCTAAGCCTAGAGGGGAGACTCTGTTTGTCTCTTTGCTGCCTTTTTGCTTCAGGGGTCTCTATTGGGTTCCCCGTTTATGGTCAGCCAAGCCTTACCTGCTGCCGCAGCAGCAGCTGCAGCAGCAAGAGCAGCAGCTGCAGCAGCAAGAGCAGCAGCTGCAGCAGCAAGAGCAGCAGCTGCAGCAGCAAGAGCAGAAGCCACGCTCCGCAGGGCTGCAGCAGGCTGAGGAGCAGCGAACCCGTAGCTAGCTAGCGAAGCAGCAGCTAGCTAGCTAGCGAGGTAGCAGCTAGCTACTCTCTCCACAGCAAGCTGGCTAGCTGGCTAGCTGCCCTGCTGGCTAGCTAGCTGCCCTGCTGGCTAGCTAGCTGCCCTGCTGGCTAGCTAGCTGCTCTGCTGGCTAGCTAGGTAGCTAGCTAACTGGCCAGCTAGCTAGCTAGCTGGCTAGCTGGCTGCTGCAGCTGGAGCTCTCCGTCTCCCCCCGGGACACTACTAGAGCTGTGGAGCTGGCTAGCTGGGCTAGCTGCCCAGCTAGCTACCTGTTGGCTAGCTGGCAGCTAGCTAGCTTGCTGCCAGCTGGCTAGCTAGCTAGCTAGCTAGCTAGCTAGCTAGCTAGGTGGCACGGCCTGGGGGGGAGCGGAAGCTGGGGGCGCAGCTGCGGCACAGTTCCTTGTAAGCCCTAAACCCTAAACCCTGATTAAGGGTTTAGGGTTCGTATTCAAGTCGTTGTGGGCCCCCGAGAGGCAGAAGAGACCTTTGGGGGCCCCATGGGGAAAGGCAGCAGAGGGTCTTTGCATGCAGCTGGTGCTGCATGTGCTGGGGTGTACGTACACCCCGAGCTGTCAAGCCTCTTCAACTGGAGGTCCATTTGATCATTTTTTTGCACAAAAATGAAATAAAAGAATATTAAATTATTCAAATAATTTACGAGAATATTAAATTATTCAAATAATCCACAATAAATATATATTTAGGGCTTTTTGAAGCAATTAAAAAGGCAAAGTTGAGTGTGGGCCTGCCTCATATATATTATTATATAATATGCATGCAGTTATATATTTATATAAAATGCATGCAGTTATATATTTATATAAAATGCATGCAGTTATATATTTATATAAAATGCATGCAGTTATATATTTATATATGTGCACTAATATATAAATATATATATTTGTATATAACACAAATATATACATTTCAGCAAAGTACAATTTGTAGACCTGCAGTTATAAAGACTTGAAGTACTTGTAAATAAATATTTATATTAAGTAAATAAGTATTTATATTAAACCAAATACTTGCACACAAAGGCCAAAGATTAACTGGCCCCCCAGAGGGGGCCCCCCGAGGGGGCCCCCTAGAGGGGGCCCTCCAGAGGGGGCCCCCAAGAGAGGGCCCCCCAGAGGGGGCCCCCCGAGAGGGCCCCCTAGAGGGGGCCCCCAAGAGGGGGCCCCCAAGAGGGGGCCCCCCAGAGGGGCCCCCCAGAGGGGCCCCACAGGGGGGCCCCACAGGGGGGCCCCACAGTTGACTTTCTTTGCATGCAGTGCCGCCTGCAAGTGCAAAAAAGCCCACTTTGGGGCTTGCATGCAAATTAAATGCAAAGTTTAACAAATGCATGCAAATTAAATGCAAAAGTAAACAAATAAATGCATGCAAATTAAATGCAAAAGTAAACAAATAAATGCATGCAAATTAAGTGCGAAAGTAAACAAATAAATGCATGCAAATTAAATGCAAAGTTTAACAAATGCATGCAAATTAAGTGCAAAAGTAAACAAATAAATGCATGCAAATTAAATGCAAAAGTAAACAAATAAATGCATGCAAATTAAATGCAAAGTTTAACAAATGCATGCAAATTAA
>NW_013654486.1:0-21971 GCF_000499385.1 Eimeria necatrix
CACATGCATTTGAAGGCCTGTTTTCGTTCCAGACGCAGCTTTGACTGACGCTGCATACAACGACGCATAATGTCAAATTGGATACCAGAGGAAATATCAGACGAAAGGAGGAGTAAGTGTGGAAAGCTTTTACGCCCACTCCATAGCCGTAAGGACGCGCGATGACTCTCAAGAGCCCGGGACTGAGGCTTGGCAGTTCACGTTCTCACAGGCTGCAGAAAAAGCGCCGCGCTGACATTTTCAGCGTGTCGTAGCACCATTACGATGAGGCAGCGCTTCGCCGAGAAAAGCGCCGCGCTCATAACTAGCAATCTCGAACATGCCTCGCTGTCAACGCTGAGCGCTTGCGATGTCTTCACGGCGTTGTCTCACGGAATCTTTCGTAGTTTCGTGCCACTCTGTCCAGAACACCCGCTGAGTCAAAGCCTTCATCGATATGCATCAGCTCACTGTCTGACGAAATCTTTCTTAGTTTCGTGCCACTCTGTCCAGAACACCCGCTGAGTCAAAGCCGTCATCGATATGCATCAGCTCACCATAATGAATAACCGTCTCCAGTTTGAATAAGGGCTACGCCTTGAATGCAGTGAGCGTGCATTGGTGCCGACCCGGAGCCTTGTCGAGCCTTTCCTGCGCCAGTCCGTAACTTGCATTTAATGAGTCTCTACGAAGGAGAATCGTACCCATCGTTCTTGCACTGTTCTCGCTGACCACAAAGATCCTCCACAAACGCAATTCCCATAAGAAACAAACCTCATCACAACCTGCAATACCGTGCCAAAGTGAATGCCTTCTGTACGCTTGATACACAAATCTTTTTCCAACAACTGAGCTGCTTCCGTGTATCCGGCTCCCACTAAAACGTACTCCCTGCAGAATCCGCCTTCTCCTGTCCAGAGCTTTTCCAGTTGACGCAGCACCTTCAAGACGCCCACGCGAACCGATGCAAAATATGCTGACACCAAGCGCCCACCCGTCCTAGCACTGAGAAGACGGAACGATCAAACGTGCGGGCCTAGGCGTGGTAGGAGACGAGCGTTCTAGGCCGCGTAGCCATGGCAAAGGGATGATGTGTGCGGTAGCGACAGGCCCTAATGCCATTCCAGTCTCCCATGAGATGGGAAACCAACTCCTCCGCACTGCGGGAGGAACCTATAAGAGCGATGAGCGCGTGGAAGGGACTCAGCCGCTTCCGGAAACGCGACAGAAGTCTGGATCAGAGTCGACCCTGAGTGAAGAGACTCCGGGCGCGACGATGAATAGCAGCAAGAAGTCTGCACAGGCGACAGAAGACGGAAATAGGTCAGACGCGACAGAGATTGTGCCACACTGGTGGAGGGAGACTTGCATGAAAGAGTCTTACGATCAAGGGGGAGCGTTGTGCTGTGCGGGTGCGACGGCGGTACTTCGCGTTGAGCTCGTAGGGAGTCTTTGTGACGCCCTCTTGGACACTGGGGCTTCGAGAAGTTTCATTAGTCCTAAGTTGGTCGAACGACTGCAGCTGAAAGTGCGGAGACTAGCAAAGGAACATAGGTTCACCATTGCTACAGGTGCGCAATTACGCATTGATCGGGTAGTGACGGGATTGACGTTGTGGTGCGGACATACACGTTTTTCCGGGGACTTTTTAGTGGGACCCGTTCCCTACGACTTAGTCTTGGGTTTGGATAGGCTGACGGAACACAAGGTGGCCTGGTACTTCCAGTCTGACAAACTCCGAACCTATGTGAATGGCCAGTGATGCGAGTTACCAGTCGTTCGGACTGGTGAATCGACACTGTAAAGTGATAGTCCCACCGTAGTCGACCCACGGACTCCAGCAGAGCAAGCATACGAGATCTTGGCCAAACAAGTGGCGGGTATGTCAGCCGAGGAGGCAGCTGTATTCCTACGCCCGCCTCCAAGGAGGTATAAGTCCCACCCGAAGACTAAGGCAAAGGCGCGGATAAATTCGCTCGTTCGTCAGGCGGCGGACGATACTAACGATCTCAGGACTCCGTTGCATGGTTTGCATCTCATACTGGCTTTGCCCGAGGCTTGTTCGGCAGTGCCCTTAAGGCTCTCGGATGAATGGCAAGGCGCGCTTTGTTGCGCACTGATAGGGAGTCAACCCACGTCCTCCGGCTGCTGTAGTCCTTTGGCCTCAACAGCCTCGGTGACAGCGGAGAGTGACGAGGAGTCTCCCTGGCCTATGGCAAAACTCGAGCACACTCTATTCGACGAATGGATAAACGACTGAGGCGCAGGATATTCCATGTGAGGTTGCCCAGGTGTTGCACGAGTATCGGGCGGTTTTTCCCGATACCTTGCCTAAAGGCTTACCTCCGAAGCGCCCTCATGATCATCATATTCTCCTGGCGCCTGGAAAACTCCCAGCGAGATCTGCAATCTACCGTATGACTCCAGATCAGCTCACTTTCCACAAACAGGAGATAGCTGAATTATCGGATAATGGTTGGATCGGACCGGCCTATTCGCCTATTTGCTCTCCTACGACCATGTTGGACAAACGTGATGATGGCTCCGGGGAGCGGAAGATGCGGATGGTTCTCAATTACCAGGCTCTAAATGCCCTTACGATAGCCCCTGATTTTCCACTACCACCCATTCAAACCATTCTGTAGCTGCTCGGAGGCGCCAAGTATTTTTCCACCTTGGACCTGGATGATGCCCTTCGGCCTTAAAGGTGCTCCCGCTACGTTCCAGGCCAATATTAATTCCTATTTACAACCTTTATTGGGTCAGGGCGTTATTGCATACCTGGATGATGTACTTATCTATAGTTCTGATCTCTCTGGGCACATCTCTCTTCTGTGACAAGTCCTAAGCATTTTTCTTCGACACCAGTTCTACCCAAAATTCCGCAAATGTAAGTTTGCACGGCAAACAATTACCTATTTGGGTTATACTGTATCTGCTACGAGGATCAAACCCGCAGACGACAAAATCGAAGCCATCCGGCATTGGCCAGAGGTGCTGGAGAAGGAAACGCAAGTGCGCCAGTAACTCGGTACCATAAATTACTGTCGCATGTTTATGGGACCGGACTATGCAGACGTTCCCCGGCCGCTGGTTGATCTTACGCGTAAAGACGTCAGTTTCGAATGGACAGAACTTCACAAGCAAGCGGTGCGGCAGCTCAAACAGCGCTTAATAGACTTCACTACATTACAGGTCCCTTACACGACGAAACCTTTCGAGTTATACACAGATGCCTCTGGTTATGCGATCGGAGCAGTTCTCGAACAAGACGGCAAACCCATCGGCTTCCTCAGCCAAGTCATGAACCCCACGCAACAGAGATACTCGATCTACGATCAGGAACTCTTGGCGTTGGTCATGGCGCTGGACAAGTGGTCGCTCTTGCTCCGTGTCTCCAAGGTAACGGCTTACACTGATCATCAAGCTCTCACCCATCTCCAGCGACTCCAAGCATCGAAGCCTCTGCGCGGACGCACCGCGCGGTGGCTAGACTTTCTTGCGAAGTTCCCAGATTTGCACATCACGTATGTTCAAGGCGCGCGCAATCAAGTTGACGACGCCCTGTCTCGCCATCCCGGCCTTCCTAACACCTGCTCGCACGACACACCACCGGTACCACTGATGCTCGCAATAGGACAAGCGAGCGCGGCTCCCCGCTCTCGTGGTCGGCCTCCCAACTACAGGGAGCTCGCCGGAATTCGTTTGTGACGACCTAGACGACGCAGCCTGCCGTCCGCAGCTTCACCTGCGCCGCCGGCACCCACCCCAAAGGCGGAACAACCTACACTCACAACGAAGCCACCAGCTGACCCTCCTGATATGCGCCAGTGGCCGCAAGCCTACTCGAAGTGTCCTGTTTTTCGCGTTCCCTACAGAGCCGCAGCGAACCAACCAGGAGAAGCTCTGCAAATCGAGTTTTGTAATTGCCAATTCATCTTTCGTTACGTAGAGCCTTACCTGCACATCCGCGTTCATTGACTGTGGCGCATCTGCGTCTCACAGTTCCCTGAGTTCCTTACTCAAGTTCTGCATTCACATCACGACCATGTCACAGCCGGCCATCAAGGCCAGAAGAAGACCTTTGCGGCTCTCAGCAAGCACTACTACTGGCCAGGAATGCGCGCCTACACTACTGCATATGTTGAGTCATGTACCCACTGTCGAGCGTCAAGAAGCCTGCAGGCCTTCTTCAACAGTTGCTCATCCCTTCTCGTCGATGGGCGCACGTGAGTCTCGACTTTATCACAGATCTTCCCCTTACAACGACAGGGCACGACTCGATTCTTGTCATGGTCGACGCCCTTACCAAGGTGGCTCATTTCGTTCCTGCAAAGAAGTCATTCACAGCAGCACACACCGTGGAGCTTCTCGCAAACCGCCTTATCCGCTATCACGGTTTTCCAGAGGTGCTCATATCGGACCGCGACCCCCGTTTCCAGTCGGATCTTTGGAACCAGCTCTGTCACCGCTTTAACATCAAACGGTGCATGTCCTCATCCTACCATCCCTAAAGCGACGGCTAAACTGAACGGGTTAACCGCACACTGGAGCAGATGCTTCGTACCTATATCAAATCTGACGAACGCGAGTGGGAGCGTTTGCTTCCGGCCTTGGAGCTTTCCTACAATACAGCAACTCATTCATCCACTGAGCTCTCTCCCTTCGAGGTCATGATTGGCGAGAACCTGTTGACTGCTGCGAATTTTGATACCGTAGGCGCGTTAGCCCCTACGCCCACTCCTCCGATGACTAAGCTTTTCCGGCAGCTCTACGACAGAGCGCAGAGCCGCATCCTGAAGGCAAAGGGGCAGCAGAAATATTACGCAGACACAAAGTACCGAGCTGTGAAGTATGCAGTGGGGGACAAGGTTTCGCTCAGCAGCAAGCACCTACCGCCTTTCAACAGCTGCCCTAAGTTCGAGCCCCGTTACCGAGGACTCTTTGAAATCATTAAACGAATAGGCATCGTCGCTTACTGTCTTGCTTTGCCTCCTATGTATGAATGCCACAACGTTTTTCATGTTGCACTACACCTGCACTGGTGCCGGCGCTATCCCCAGCCCCAGTCTCCATACATTTTCCACACATTTCACGTATGCACATTAACTCTTAGACAATTTGCCTTACTTTTATCCTAGTAGGAAGGTCCTGTCCTCCTCCAGTGTTGCGACCCCTTGTAGGTCGCTAGCTAGCTATCATCTATCGGTCACTAGCAAGCCCCATTGTAGTGCCTGTGCACTACATGCATGCTGCAAGCTGCACTATCTAGATGCAGTAACAAGGCAAAACCAAAAAACAATTTCGTTTTGCTTAACAAATCTAAAAGAGCAGAACGTATTGCTCAACGGCATGCTTAGATATTATGTGACAGGGTCAAGGAAAAGAGCATCTAAGACTCGATAAGGGTTTTGCCACGTGTACAACTTAATAAAGCCACGAACCCCTGTAAAGTAATTGACAGTGCTAGGCGCAAATGCGAGTTGAGCAGCACAAGTATTTCTTACATTTGCCAAATTTTACCTTAATCACAAGGATGCGCCATATTTCGAGCTGTGTGACAACGCAACCCACACTGCAGACATGAAACGCCACAGGAAAACCATTGCCCATTTTATTGCAAACCCCAGCACTATGGTCCGTCATGTTGTTAATATAATCCGCTAGCGCTTCACAACCATATTTGGTAAAGGACGAATAATCTTTGTAGAGCTGCTTAGCACAATTAGTTTTCTCTACTCACGAGCTGAGCGAAACATTTATCACGTTGCAAGACAAAAACACGATCAGAACGCAATGATGACTCGGAGGAAGAAATCGCATGATACAGTAGCTCATGGCGAGCACAAGGAATATCCACTGGCACGCGACAGTAGCTAAGAATTTATCAACGCTGAGCGCGAGGATAACCGTACGAGTGGCTTTCGCACCTCGAGCGTCTGCCGACAAAAAACAACATGAAGCATATTAAAAAGGTAAACAGCATAAACGACTATTTGATTTTGCGACGATAAGCGCAAACATGGCCTTTGGAAGCCTTTTGTAAATGGCGCGAACATTTGACGCTTCCTCGAGGCCTTGATGCTGCATTCACGTTGACTTCAGCTAGTCCTGTTGCAATCAGGAGTTCTCCTTTTTCCTGTTGGGGCAACACCAGCTCAAGAAAGCGTACATATTTGAAAAGCACGGATGGCAGCGAGCCAGCAGCATTACTTTGAATAGTCGTTTGCAGCTATGACTGCTAAACGCTGTGTGATGCTTTCTGTGATCGGGCTGCTGGACCTGGAAGATTCACGCATACCCGTGAAAGTGAGAGCATGAATTCATTGTGTTGCTTGAAACACAATTGGACCTGTCACTAGTTGGCAAATGAGAGAAAAGATAATCGGGCCACAAACAGATAAACTGTAAAGCGTCCAACACGTTAATGACGGATAGGCTTCGAACGAGGCATAGTTCTGCTGTGGGTGTATCACTGGACTATACTGAGCCAAACATCACTATCTAAACAATCGCGCTGTAAGGCCAGGGCTTAATGCCAATCTCCCCGCAAATTGATTTATCTTTCGCAAAAAAGCGTAAGGCAGTGGGAACTATGAGAGTGTGGACAACTCTGTTCACAGTGCAGCTAAACAGACCTAATTGCACTTATTTGCACTCTGGAAAAGTTCAAAGAGCAGGAGGATACAAAGATATATTGTATTCGTTTTGTTGCAGTCAGGCCGCATTGTTAGGAGTGCCTCAAGAATTCTCGTTCAACATGAAGGAAATCGCAGTTTTCGAAATACTTCTACAAAGGCACCAACAAGCATGATTACGTACAAACCAATACACATAAACGAGTCTGCATGGACATTAGATGCCGTTTCTTTGCTGGTCACGTGAATTTCGTTAATCTGTGATTTGACGGTGCTTGCATGGCTTCACACTTTTAGCTCGCCACTATAGCACAGCCTATATAGAACACTGGGCAAATTACAAATGTGCTAACTGAGAGTTCGGCTCAGAACAGCCTCAGTCGTCTGGTTGCCATAGCGTGGGTCAGCCAAACTGAGTGCTCTTTGTAGTGCAGCAACGTTTTCGCCATTGAGTACCCGTTAAGCATTCATAACGGTATGTGACGGGGCAGGTGGCCGGAGTTCCTTTCTGTATCAGTTGAGCATGATATAGACAGCACGCGATTCAAGTGTTGGACTGACCTACACGAAAAGACCTCATTCCGGATTTACTTAAAAATTAATAGAAGTCCACTCTTGCACAACAGTAAGCACACTTTCGATCACTGAAAATAAATTTGTGGTGTCCAGGGGCGAGAGTTTGTTCTGACTTGCCTATGCATGCGGCTATTGGATGTATCTGAAGCTTTCCTGTGCCTGTTGCAAACAATCATATACACTTTGGGACATTGTTAAATAAGGGGCACGATACCTTTGTTGCACTGACTGGCACGCTGGAGCGCTTACTTAGCGCAAGTTAACTGGCATTTTTCCACTAAGAGACCTAAAAGCTGTCCGCCAAAAAAGAAGGCTCTACGAAATTCGGCAGAAGAAGCGCGCGATAGATTTATTAGCTTGCCCCTCGACGCAGTCTGCTAAAATATCGCAACCAAAGACCAGAAAGTTTTCTGCAGCGCAGTCGCGCTCCAAATACTTTCATTGCAACTCGAATGCACATCCTTGAACGGCAACACTTAGACAAATCTCTTGTTTCGCCTTCTGTTTAAAGCAGCGTTGGACTCTACACCTTCAAGTGGGTGGCTGTCGTTTCGAGATACGCATGATTACAGAATAATCGCAGTGTTTGAAGACTATGCTCATGATTCTATTAGCGGTTTAACGCACTGCAGCTCGCAACTCACGATCTGAGGTGGTTTTGGAGGAAACCTGGTTCATTGCTCCTTTAGAGTCAATTAACGATAACACTGCCAACGCAAGCAGCATCACGCGTTCCGGCATCCATGTCAACATCGGGGCAGCAGCACGCAAGCTTTTCCAGGTCTCCGTAGCGACCATGCTAGGTTTTCAACACTTCTGCACCCCAGTATTATGCATACGAACTGAATCAGTCAAGCCGAAAAAAAACGTTTGTACCGTTCATGAGTCCTGTTGGCAGGAACACCTGCGTGTCTTTCGAAGACCTCAACTAATTTTTAGAGAGCCTGGAATAGACTGCCGTTGACCATCGTCCCGACTGCTTTCCCATCCCAAAACATAGAAACCGCACGATCTGAATCAGTAAAGTCAGGAAAAGCGTTTGTATCGTTCATGAGGCTATACATGTTGGTCCTGTTGGCAGGAACACCCGCGTGTCTTTCGAAGATTTCCCCCAATTCATAGAAGGCCTGGAATAGACTGCCATTGACCATCGTCTCAACTGCTTTGCCATCCCAAAACATAAAACACCCACGCTGTGAATCAGTCTAGCCGGAACACAGGCGTTTGTACCGCTCATGAGGGCGTACCTGCTTGTCCAGCTGGAATGAACACCTGCGTGTCCTTCGAATCTTTCTTCTAATTTTCAGGGGGCCTCTAGTAGACTTTCTTTAACCCTTGTCTCCATTGCTTTGCCATCCCGAATTTTTTGCTGCTAATGGAAACACACGAGCTGAGTTGGTCATAATGCAGTCTTGGTTTCGCGCCTCTTAAAGCCAAATAAAAACGTTAATCCCAAAACACTGCTTTCCAATAATGCTAGCTCTGCAACCCCTCCATATTAGTCTACCATCCGCTCAAGTACATTTTCTGTTACTGCGAAGCCCAACATGTCGTAGTGACATAGAGGTAGGACTGCTTCTTTGCTTCCCTATATCAGTTATAACGTTTCATCCAACAGCAGATTAGCAAGTCCTTTTAGAGAGCTGTAGCCCTGCATTTGATCTACCTTTAAAAAGCCCGAATTCCCTTTCTGAATATTTGCAGCTTTCCAGGAAACGCACCGCCTAAGGTGATGACGTTAAAACTGTGTTTTTATTTCTCTCCACTTAAACAGAAATGGGCGCCTCGCCAACAAATATATAATCTTGCGCTCCGATTATCCACGGCAGCAGAATTTGTGCAAAAATAATCAATCTCAAGCCCCGAAGTCTTTAGATGAGATTTGAAACGTACAGTCTTAGGTAAAGGCACAGCAAAACAACTCTATCGTACATACCAGCATGAGGCTTAACAGGCTTTTGTGGTGGCGTTGGGACAAAGAAACTGCCATGAATGCAACAGTTGCCGGAATATCTGCACCGCGACAGGGAACGCACGATCTACAGTGGTTATGTTGATGACACACACTTTTCAAGTCCTTCTTCAAAATTATTCAAGCCCTTCTTTTAGATTAGGCGTTAAGGAAAAAGCGTAGCTCTAGCCTGTCAGCCTAAAGCCGAATCGGAAGCCTCAACACACGCTCTATATAAATCAGGAAGGAAAAAGATCCAAAACTTCTGGTGGCTCAGACCAAGAATAAGTACCTCAGTAGCAGTTGAATTCATGTTGCCCTCCTCTGCCAAGTTTGTGGGGAACAAAACAGTGACAGAGGTAGTTTTGTTGTGAGATATGCTGCACCCAAGAAACCCTTTTGCAGCCAAGAGCGCACAATCTAGAGAGTTTCGTCGTGGAAAAAGATATACACTCTTTGCGTTTCACAACAGTGATGGACAGTTCACTAAACACAGCTCATTCAGAGTACCTCCTTCCAAGGTGGACAAGCCACTGGGCACCATCGCCAGTGCGCCATTTCGTTAAATGCTCCCAGAACTGTTTGAAACGCGGAACGCACGGCCTGATGGAATCAATCTATATAAACGAGACGGCACTTTGGCCTTATGGGGGCAACTAAGGGAGTCTTTTCGTGCCGGCAGGGACATAGCCTTTAACCTGACCTGATACTGTACTTTTGCACACATCCCGTGATGCAGTGATCCGCAAAATCCAGAGTTATGCCGCTTCTCTCTGTCAGTTCTTAGGACTGAAGGTGCGAAGGGCAGCATACTACACGGAACGACAGGGCTAATAGTCTCCCATGACAAATGCGACTCCATCATAATCTACGAACTGGCATGTCCTAGCCCGAGTATGAAACATGCATCTGTATGAGAGCAAATGCAATGCACGCAACAGCGGAAAAACCCGGATTGCTAAATCATGAATGAGCTTGCTGCGGTCTTTTATATTTTCCCTGCACGCAGACTCCTGGACTAGGCGAGGGGTTTGTTGAGAATTCACACGAGAGCGTTATACTGCTTCTGCGAAACACTTTCGTAACTGACAGAAGCGCCACATGAGTGGGAACTTTATTTGCACACTGAATGCCGCACAAGCTCCAGATTCCAAGACGATTTTATTTGAATCAGCGACGCACGTGACACCTCTCTAGCGGCTTAAAGCTCTTTGCTGGCTTTATCAAGCCTGCAGATACTTTCGAGAACTGTGCCTCCCGCTCCACATTCCCAGAAGCATCACTGACAACCGGAAAGTCCCCCAACCATCAATGCTTGCTTTTGTCACCCATATAATTCTGTTGAAAACTTCACCAGGTAAAGAGCATGACAAAACTCGGAGAAAACGCCCTTAAATTAGTCCACATGGAAATCTCCAAGTCACTGAGCCATGTACTTCGCGACACGCAAACACCCAAAAAACTGCAATCTCTAAAAACCTGCAGTCACTAAAAGACAGGCTTTCAAATTCAACACACAAATTGAAATCATAAAAGCTGGTGACTTCCGCTATCAGCAGCAGAGTCCTTAGCACGAAGTGGAGAACTGGATAGCTTTTAGGAACTGCTGAAGTGCATTTGGCATTAGAGTGGTTGTGGAGATGTCCTTACTAGTAATAAATCCAAAACAACTCTCCTATAAGTTCCATTGTTGCTTAAATAGTTTGTGGCAGACACTGTTGGGTTTCTGTTCACTGACGAAGACGCTAGATGTTAACTGCACCGCTAACTGCTTGAAACAACTTCTGTCTCAGTCTCATTTTTTAATTTTGAAATTTTCGTTTCTTCTGCTTCTAAAAGGTCTACAAACAAAGCCAAATGCCAGCAAAAAATACCCAGTAAGTCCACAGCCCCAAACGACCAACAGTGGAAAAGGGGCCCCTCCAGGGGCCCCTCAGGGGCCCCCTCAAGAAGCCCACAGGGCCCCTCAGGGGGCCCCAAAGGGTTCCCACGGGGCCTGAAAGGGGGCCCCTCGAGGGGCCCCCTTTGGGCACCTTAAGGGGTCTCTAGGGGCCCCTTAGGAGGCACCTTAGGGGGGCCCTGAGGGGGGGCCTTAGGGGCACCCAAAAACACCCTTTGAGGCCACCAGAGGGCCCCCCAAAACCCTAGAGAGTCCAAAAGGGGCGCCCAACACTCAAGGGGGGCCCCCAGGGAAGACTTGGGAGCCCCTACACCCACAAATGGGTCCTTGGGCTGTTGAGGGGCCCCCAGCGAAGCAAGGGGGCCCCCAAGTTCTGCAGAAAGTCCCTAACCCCCCAGTGACACCCAAGGGCACCTTTACCTGCAAAACCCCTTCTTGCCACGCAGTGGGGGCCCCTAGGGAGCAGTGGGGCCCCCTGGGGCCCCCCTTGGGCACCCTCCTGAGGCCCCCACGGGGACCCCCTGGGGCCTCCCCTGGGGCCCCCCTAGGGCGTCCCCTGGGGCCCTCCTGGGGCCCCAAGTGCAGCAGGGGGGCCCCTGAGAGGTCCGCGGGGGCCCCTTTCGCAGCGAGTGAGCTCCCGTGACGCCTCAAGGGCCCTAAGCGGTGCGGAGGGGCCCCCAGCACAAACCACTGGGGGCCCCTACCACTGCACGGGGGGCCCCCATTACTGCAAGGGGGCCCCTAGTGCTCAGAGGGGGGCCCCTGGTACCCCAAGGGGGGCCCCTGCTACCCCAAAGGGGCCCCCAGCACTGATAGGGGGGCCCCCAAGAATGCAAGGGAGGCCCCCAGGACTGCAAGGGAGGCCCCCAAGGCTGCAAGGGGGGCCCCCAAGACTCCAGGGGGGCCCCCAAGACTGCAGGGGGGCCCCTAATACTGGAGGGGGGGCCCCTGAGTGGGCAAAAGTCCAAACCTCTTCTTTAAAGCAACTCTTTGCGCCGAAAATTTATCATCTGGAGAAAAGCGGGGGGGGTGAGCTGATAGGGTGGGCTGGCCCGAGGGGGAGTGGCTCTGCAAAACGCCCAAACCCTAAACCCTAAACCCTAAACCCTAAACCCTAAACCCTAAACCCTGGGCCCTGGGAGGAGGGGGCAGCCAAACGCAAGAGCTTACCGCTAGGGTGTAAACCCTCTGGCCTTTTTCGTTCAGGTAAAAGCGCAGGTACATCTTCGATCCCAAACCCTAAACCCTAAACCCTAAACCCTAAACCCTAGGAGATCCCTGGGGGAGGAGGCTGCGAGGGGAAACAAAGAAGCTTCGTCGACCAAATAAAAATTAAAAGCAAACGCCAAATTGCAAAATGACAAACTGTAAACCCTAAACCCTAAACCCTAAATCCTAGAAGAGGGGAGGCCCCTTTCCCAGAGGGCCTCGGGTCAAGATCAGCCCCACAAAGGCCCTAAACCCTAAACCCTAAACCCTAGACCCTAAACCCTAAACGCTAATCTACTGACTCCCCAAAAGCTCAACCAAAGCCATTCTTGGTTTTCAGAAGCCATTTTGTCGCTGCAACGCTAAACCCTAAACCCTAAACCCTAAACCCTCGGCCCGCCCGGGGGTGTTACTGGGGGCCCACTTCCCGCAGCGGGGCCCAGCAGCCCAAACCCTCCCTTAGTAAACCCTAAACCCTAATCGCTAAACCCTCAAGCTGGCCATGGGGGGGCCAAACCCTAACTTCGCCTCTTAGCGTTTTGCTGCGCCGAAGGCTGGAGGGAATGTCTTGCAGCAGCAGCAGCAGCAGCAGCAGCAGCAGCCATAACGGCTGCAGCAAAAGAAGCAGCAGCAAGGGGACCCAGAGCTCTCTCAAGGACTTCTTCAGCCCCCACAACGGGGTCCCCAGCAGGGCCCCATTGGGGGCCCCGGGGGCCCCTGGGGGCCCCCATGGGGGCCCCCAGGGGGTCCCCCAGGGGGGCCCCCTGGGGGCCCCCAATGGGGGCCCCAAAGGGGGGCCCCCCTCAGAAGTCATTGACCTCACAGAGGGCCCCAAGGGGGGGGGGGGCCCTGGCCAGGGGGCCCCCCAGCCCCATTTGCTGCCAGCCCGGAAGCGGACTCTGCCGTGGGAGCAGCAGCGCGCTGCAGCAGCAGCAGCAGCAGCAGGCGGTGCTGCCGGGCCCCTGCCAGCAGCAGCAGCAGCAGCAGATCCTGTTGCTGCTGCATGCGCTGCTGCAGGGCTTCCCCTAGCTGGCCTCGGCAGCAGGGCCCCAGCCACGCTGCGGCTGCTGCTGCCGCTGCGGCAGTGTGTTGCTGCTGCTGCTTCTCATCTGCAGCATTTGCTGCTGCCTGAAGAGCTGCAGTGCATGCGCACTTTGGCGGCCCTTTTGGGGGCCCCTTGGCCTGCAGCAGCAGCAGCAGCAGCAGCAGCAGCGCCAGCAGCTGCTGCTGCAGCTAAAGGAGAGGCGGCGGCAGAAGCAGAAGCAGCAGCAGCAGGCACAGCAGTAACAGCAGACACACACACAGCAGCAACAGCAGCAGCAGCTGCAGGCACAGATGCAGCAGCAACTGCAGACGCAAACATAGCAGCAGCAGCAGCAGCAACAGCAGCAGCAGCAGACATGCCTGCTGCTGCTGACGAAGCAGCAAACCAAAGCCCCCTCAGCGAGGGGGCCCAGCTGCTGCTGGCCCGCATGCTGCTGCACCTGCTGCGTCTCAGTTTTGCTCCAGACCGCCCCCCTGCTGCAGCGCGGCGTGTCAGCCCCAGCAGCAGCAGCAGCAGCAGCAGCAGCAGCAGCAGCAGCCCCTGGATTAGGCTGCCCCCGCTGCTTCGAGTGGCTCGAGAAGTGCCTCATGCTGCTGCTGCGCTGCGAGAGCTCGTTGGCCGCGGGCTGCTGCTGCTGTGGACTCCCCAGACGCTGCCAGCAGCAGCAGCAGCAGCAGCAGCAGCAGCAGCAACGTGCGGCCGCTGCGCAGCAGCAGTAGACGGCGTTTGCGCATGCAGCTGGGCCCCCGCGCTGCAGTGCCTTTCTGCTGCTGAAGTCAAAGCAGCAGCAGAAGGGGCCCTGGGGGCCCTGGGGGCCCTCAAGGAAGTGTGGGGCCCCCCGGGGAAGTTGAAGACCCGGGGAGAGACTGTCTCTTATCTGCAGCAGCTAGCTGCTGGCCACAAGCCCAGCAGCAGCAGCAGCAGCAGCAGCAGCAGGAAGCTGGAGGAGTTCTTTGGGGCTGCCGTTTCGAAGGGCCCCGCGAAGCCTCGTGCTGCTGTTCCTGCTGCTGTTGCTGCTGCTATTCGCAGCGTCCGGGAGGGCCTTGTGAGGGTCTGCTGCTGCTTGGGGAAGCTGCAGCAGCAGCAGCTGCTGCTGCGGTCGCTGCGGCTGCTGTTTGTTGCAGTGCATGCGCCGCATGCAGCAGCTCTGGGGCCCACAGCAGCAACAGCACCGGGCTACGTTGTTGCTGCTGCCGGCAACATTGTGCTGCGCTGCTTGCAGCAGCAGCTGCAGCAGAAGCAGCAGCAGCAGCAGCGGCAGCAGCAGCAGCAGCAGGAGCTGCAGCAGCAGCAGCAGCAGCACGAGGAGGAGCTGCTGGCACTGGCCTGTGCTGCCATGCTGCCCGCAGTCTACAGAGTCTCCCATCTTGTAGACCTCGAGCTGAGGAAGCTGCCGCGGCCCCTGCAGCAGCAGCAGCAGCAGCAGCAGCAGCAGGGGCAGCCGCAGGTGTTTTATGAGGTGAAGGCGCTGCTTCCAGGGGCAGCAGCAGCAGCAGACACCCAGGAAACACCAAACGGTAGCAGCAGCAGCAGCAGCAGCAGCAGCACTGGCACCGACGGCGACGCAGGCACCCACGCGGCCTGCGTGGCAAGCAGCAGCAGCAGCAACGGCAGCAGCAGCAACGACAGCAGCAGCAACAGCAGCAGCAGCATTGACAGCAGAAGGCCATCAGCAGCAGCAGGCGTTGCAGAAAGCACAGATGCTCCAACTGCTGCAGGTGTGCCCCACTGTTTCCCTGCTGCAGCAGCAGCACCAGCAGCACCAGCAGCAGCAGCAACAGCTGCTGCTGCTGGCGCTGTTGTTGCTGCAGCAGCAGCAGCTATGAATGAAAGCGAGCAGTCTCGGTTGCTGCCGGTTTGGCGCTGCTGCTGCTGCTGCTGCGCGCACCAGCAGACCCTCGACGCAACAGCAGCAGCAGCAGCAACTCGAGAGCAGGTTGTCGATTTTGCTGCTGCTCTTCTGGCGGAGCTGCGAATGTCCTACGCAGCAAGTGAAGCAGCTAAACCCTCAGCAGCAGCAGCAGCAGCAACAGCAGCAGCAGCAGAGAAAGAGGCGCTGCATCTAGCTGCTGTTGCGGAAGCCCTCCTGAGGCTCCACATAAAAGAGAGGGAAGCAGCACTACAGCAGCAGCAGCAGCAGCAGCAGCAGCACCGGGAAACAGCAGCAAGCTGCAGCAGCTGCGTGAAAGACGAAGATTGTGGGGCGCCCAAAAGCTGCAGAGAGACCCCACAAGCAGCAGCAGCCGCAGCAGTAGCAGCAGCAGCAAACAGTCCCGCAGCAGCAGCAGCTGCTGCAGCAGAGGTTTACCTGCTGCGGTTTCGCTCCCCTTATGTTTTGGCTGCAGTGGTGTGGCAGTCTGTCCAGCTGCTGGAGCAGCAGCGGCAGTATGCTGCTGCTGTTGAGCGGCTGCTGCTGCTGCTGCGGCTGCACGAGCTGTACACTTTCTCCCTCGCAGCAGCAGCAAGCCCAAAGCCACAAGACGACAAAGAGGCTGGCCTGCTGCACCCAAAGCAGCAGCAGCAGCAGCAGCAGCAGCAGCAGCAGCAGCGGATCGGGGTGTACCAAAGCCGCGTGGGCAAGTGGTACAACCGGCTGACGGTGCTGCTGCTGCAGCACCTGCAGCAGCAGCAGCTAGCTGTTGTCCAGGGAGTTCGCTGCTTAAGAGAAGAAGCACTTTTGCGAAAAGCAGAAAAGCACGAGTTGGCTCGTCGGCTGATCAAGGCTGCGGTGTCTGTACACCGCAAGGGCCTGGCAGCAAACTGGCAGCAGCTGCAGCAGCAAGCGCGGGAGCAGCAGCAGCAGCAGCAGCAGCAGCAGGTTTGCATTGCCACCGACAGCAGCGAGTCAGACGCAGGCGGACACACATCTTCCGGCGCCAGGCGGCGCCGCGACGCCAGCAGCAGCAGCAGCAACAGCAACAGCAGCAGCAGCAGCAGCAGCAGCAGCAGCGACAGCAGCAGCACAGAGCGCCCAGTAGCGCGCAGGGGAAGGCGAAGAAATCTTCGCGGGCGTCTCCGCGCTCCCCCAAGTAAGCGGCGAAAAGCTGCAGAAGCAGCAGCAGCAGCAGCAGCAGCAAATACCGGCAGCAGCAGCAGCAGCAGCGAGCCACGTGCGGGGACCGAGGATAAGGAGCAGCAGGAGCAGCAGCAGGAGCAGCAGCACGAGTTTCTGGCGCTGCTGCCCCGCGACGTGCACGCGGCGGTGCTGGAGGAGTACAAGGAGCAGCAGCAGCTGCAGCAGCTGCTGCCGGTGTCAGTGGTGACTGCGCGGCCGCTAGCAGCAGCAGCAGCAGCAGGAAGAAGCAGCATTTTTGTGGGCTGGGATGGCCAGCTGCTGCGGGTGGAGCAGCTCGCGCTGCAGCACTATTTCATTTGCGGCAGCTGGCGTGGGGCCCACGACGAAGGTGCTGCGCTGCGTTCTCTGTTTCTAATACTCACTGCAGCGCAGCAGCAGCAGCAGCAGCTGCTGCAGCAGCAGCAGCAGTTGCTGCAGCAGCAGCCGCAGCAGCAGCGGGCCGGCAGCGCCGCTGCGCAGCTTGCGCTCCCGAGTGAGAACGGACTGCAGCAGCTGCAGCAGCTGCCGCTGCTGCAGCAGGGAGAGGCAGCAGCAGCAGGTGCAGCAGCAACAAACAATGGCGGCCTCGCTGTTGTGTTCCTGCCAGCAGCAGACCCAGCGGTCCAGCAGCTGCTGCTGCCGGAGCAGCAGCAGCTGCTGCAGCAGCTGCTGCAGCAGCTGCAGCGCAGCAGCCGCGCCGAAGTGCATGCGCTCGTCAAGCGCGCTGTTGCTGCAGTGTACGGACAGCAAATCCGTGGGGTCTGTTGGGTTTGGGAGGCGCGTGAAGAGGGGCAGTACGCAATGGCAGACCAGCAGCAGCAGCAGCAGCAGCAGCAGCAGCAGCAGCGGGAGGATAGACTGGGCAGCAGCCAGTTTGATGCGGAGGGAGAAGAGGAGACGGAGGTAGATTTCGAGGGCCTTGACAACGTGGACATCGCGGTGCTGCCCTCGCAGCAGCAGCAGCAGCCGCAGCAGCAGCCGCAGCAGCAGCAGCAGCAGCAGCAGCAGCAAGGCAAAGCAGCAGACTGCGCCGAGTTCTACGCCCGAATTGCTGCAGCTATTGGGGGCCCCGCCCTCGCAGCAATCTTTTCGCTTTTGGGCGAAGACTACAGAAGTTGGGCCCCTGGGCTTCCGGACCTCATTCTCTGGAGACCTCGCCAGCAGCAGCAGCAGCAGCAACAGCAGCAGCAGCAGCAGCAACAGCAGCAGCAGGAGCAGGAGCAGCAGCAGCAGGAGCAGCAGCAGCAGCAGCGCGAAGCGCCGTCGAAGCAAGAGAAGCCGGAGGAGCAGGAGAAACCCCACAATCAGCTCCGGGCAGGAGAGGCACAAGAAACCCAGCAGCAGCAGCAGCAACAGCAGCAGCAGCAGCAACAGCAGCAGCAGCAACAGCAGCAGCAGCAGCAGCAGCAGCAGAAAGAGCAAGACTGCTGCGCAGACTGGGAGGTGATGCTGGTTGAGGTGAAGGGCCCCCGAGACTCTCTTTCAGACAAACAGAAGTGCGCGCAGCTTCTTGGGGCCCCTCTGTTTCATTTTGCTGCTGCTGCTTCCTTTTGTGTCTTTTGCTTCTTTGCTTCTTTATTTGCTGCTTCGCCCGTCTCGCGCTGGTTTCAACGTGCTGCTGCTGCTGCTGCTGCTGCTGCTGCTGCTGCTGTTGCTCTTGTGGCAGTCGTGGCTGTTGCTCCAGGTGCAGTTGCTGTGCTGCTGTCTACCTGCAGTTGCTGCTGCTGCTGCAGATGCTGCTCTTGCTGCTGCTGCTGCTGCAGATGCTCCTCTTGCTGCTGCTGCTGCTGCTGCTGCTGCAGTTTGTTTTAGGCTTATGTGGGGACGCTGCGTCTGCAGGTGTTGGCTGCTGCGGCTGCTGTCGTTGGGCCTAAAGGCTGAAATTTGCAAAGTGGCAGAGCCGGAGGTCACTGACCGCATGCTGCAGCAGCAGCAGCAGCAGCAGCAGCAGCAGCAGCAGCAGCAGCAAAGGGAGCAGCACAGCGAGCAAGAAGCTCAGGAAGGGGAGGCTGGCGAGGCCCCTGCATCTGCCAAGGCTGCTCGAGGGAGACACAGGAAGGCAGCAGCAGCAGCAGCAGCAGCAGCAGCAGCAGCAGCAAAGCGGCGGCAGCAAAAGGGCCCCAAGCCCAAACGGGGTGTACGTACACCGCAGCTCAGGACCCTCGCTAGCGAACCCGATGCTGCTGCAATTGCGCGGATAGAGGGGGTCGGGCGTTAGGCCTAAACCCTAAACCCTAAACCCTAAACCCTAAACCCTAGAGCCGCTTTTCCTAAGCCGAAGCACCTGCAGCGGCAGCCAGCCGAAGGCCTGCTAACCAGGAGCGTCTAAACCCTAGGGTTTACAAGGGGCCGCCTTTAGGGTTTAGGGTTTTAGGGTTTAGGGTTTAGAGTTTAGAGTTTAGGGTTTAGGCGTGGCCAGTGCTTGGGCCAGGAAGGAGGCAGATGAAATCAATAGAAGCAAAGCGGGCAAAGCTCACGGCAAAACCCTAAACCCTAATTCCTAAACCCTAGCCAAACTCTGAACCTCCGTGAAACCCTAAACCCTAGCCGAGCTCTGGACTTTGCCAAACCCTAAACCCTAGCCGAACCCTCGCCAAGCTCCAAACCCTAGCCAACCCCAAGGCCCTGGCGAAGACCAAGTCCAGGCCAATCCCTTAGCCCTTTCCAAACCCTAAACCCTAGCAAACCCTAAATCCTAGTCCGGTACGAAGCCAAGGCCAAACCCTAAACCATCGCCAGTCTTTCGTAAGCAGCCCTTTACAAGCAGCGGGAGCCGGGATAGCCGTGCCCCGATACCCAACTCATGTCCAGTTAAGGGTTTAGGGTTTAGGGTTTAGGGTTTAGGGTCTGGAGCTGGGTGTCACGGCATAGATAGGGGCTCGCGCCGCGGGATCTGCATCCTTTCAAAGGTTTAGTTGAATTAAATAGTAAATAATTAATTTAAAATGCATTTTAAATTCAAAATGCGCTATAAATTAATTGAAATGAATTCAAAAAGCTGGAAAACCCTCAAGAGCCACAAAACCCTAAACCCTAGCCGAGGCCCCCGCCGTGTGTCGGTGGCATATGCCCCACAGCTGTGGGGCCCGGGGGCCCCTTTGTTTCTCTTTATTTTATTTCATTTCTTCTTTATTTTAAATTAAAAATATTAAAATATTTAAAATATATTTAAATTCGAAAGTGGCAGAAAACAGAAGCCGCTGGGGGGCCCCAGAAGACTAGAACGGGGGCTTCTTGGGGGCCCCGCTGCTGCTGCTGCTGTGCTGCTGCTGCTGCTGCTGCTGCTTCTTTCTTGGCTTTGCGGTCCTTCATGCTTGCATCTGTTTTATCTCGAAACTAAACCCTAAACCCTAAACCCTAAGCCCTGCCTCGCGAGAGCCTCTTTAGAAGCCCGAGGCTTCCAGCAGCAGCAGCAGCAGCAGCAGCAGCAGCAGCAGCAGGACCAACGGCGGCTGCCGCAGCAGCAGCCGCCGCAACAGCAGCAGCAGCAGCAGCAAGTTGCAGCATTTAGTTTTAAACTGCAGCAGAGATGAAGGCGCTGGCCAAGGCTAAGAAGGGAAGCAAAAAGGAGGGGGGCCCCCAGGGCTTGGGGGCCCCCAGGGGCCCCGGGGAAGGGGCAGGGGGGCCCCCCAAAAAGGGTACAGGGGCCCCCAAAAAGGGCGGGGGCCCCCCAAAAAAGGGTTCAGGGGCCCCCGGCGTTTCTGCTGCTGCTGCTGCAGCAGCCGAGGCCAAAAGGAGACACGAAGAAGGTGATATAATGCAGGCGTATGGAACGAGAAAGTGTTTAGGGCTTAGGGTTTAGGGTTTAGGGTTTAGGGTTTAGGGTTTGGGGTTTGTGTGCAGAGGAGGAGTCGGGGGCCTCCACAGCGAGCGACGCATGGGAAAGTGAAGAAGAAGGAGAAGAAGGCGAAGAAAAGCTGCAGGTGGCGAGGGTTTAGGGTTTAGGGTTTAGGGTTTAGGGTTTTAGGGTTGCTGTTGGTGCTGCTGCTGCTGTTGCTGCTGCTGCTGCTGCTGCTGTTGCTTCTACTGCTGCTGCTGCTGCTGCTGCTTGCGGCTTCTGCTTTTCCATATTCTCTCAGAGCCCTTGTCTCTATTAATTAATTAATTTTATTTTAATTAAATTTAATTAAATTAATTAAATTAAATTAAATTTAATTTATTTAATTTTATTTTAATTCAGATTTTTTCGGAGGCAGAGAGCAGCGCGGAAGAAGAGCCTGAGGGTTCTGTGGAGTCTTCTGAAGACGAGAGCGAGGAGGGCCCCCCGGGGCCCCCGGGTACGCCAAACCCTAAACCCTAAACCCTAAACCCTAAACCCTAAATCGCGGGGCCACCAGCAGGCGCAGCTGCAGCAAAGCGCAAACCCTAAACCCTCGACTTGCTCCGAGCTGTCCCGTGCAGGCGGAGGGGACTCTTCAGATTCAGAAGAAGAACAAGGTGAGCCTAGGGTTTAGGGTTTAGGGTTTAGGGTTTAGGGTTTAGGGCTTAGGGTTTAGGGTTTAGGTTCTGGGGCGTGTAGCCGGCCGCATCTGCGCTGCCAAATAGACAGCGGGCGTTTGCTGCAGTCAGCTGTTCAGCAGCAAATTACCGGTTGACCAGCAGCAGCAGCAGCTGCAGCAGCAGCAGCAGCTGCTGCAGCAGCAGCTGGCAGCAGCAGCTTGCTGCTGCTGCTGCTATCTGGAGCTGCTGCGTCGCTGCTGCATCAAGCTGCTGTTGCTTCTGCATTTGCACGCGCTGCAGCTTGCTGCAAGTGTTTCTCACGCACACCTCTGCTGCTGCTGTTTCTGCTGCTGCTGCTGCTGCTGCTGCTGCTGCTGCTGCAGCTGAGGCCTACGTGTCTGGAGCTGAAGTGCGGCAGCTGCCGCTGGTGGACTTGGAAGCAGTTAAGGCCCGCATGGAGAATACCGTGGGCCTTTTATGTCGGGGGGCCCCCCGGGGGGCCCCCCGGGCAGCGAGGGGGGGGCTGTGGGGCCCCACAGGGGCCCCAAAAGCCGCCAGGAGCTGCTGCAGCTGCTGCGAGATGATGTAGTCCATTACTACCAATACTCTCCAGACCTTGCGGAGTACTTTCTCCAGGTTCGAACCCAAACTGCACCACGGGGGGCCCCCGGGGCGCCCCCAGGGGGCCCCCAGGGGGCCCCCAGGGGGCGCCCCAGGGGGCCCCCAGGGGGCCCCCAGGGGGCCCCCAGGGGGGGCCCCAGGGGGCCCCCAGGGGGCCCCCAGGGGGCCCCCGGGGGCCCCAGGGGGGTTCCCCTCTTTCTAGGAGGCACCCCTTGAGGGATTTGGGGGTTAGGGTTTAGGGTTTAGGGTTTAGGGTTTAGGGTTTAGAGTTTAGGGTTGAGGGTTTAGTGGCACAAGAGCTGGGGAGGGCCTGAGAAAGGGGCTGTTGATAGTGCTGCTGCTGTTGCTGCTGCTGCTGCTGCTGCTGCAGCTGTTTAGCCCCACGGAGGCTCTGGCGTTCTTTGAAGCAAACGAACAGCGGCGGCCTTTGACGCTAAGAGCGAACACATTGAAGACACGGCGGTGAGTTCCTCCTGCTGCTGCTGCTGCTGCTGCTGCTGCTGCTGCTGCTGCTGCTGCTGCTGCTGCTGCTGCTGCTGCTGCTGCTGCTGCTGCTG
>NW_013654487.1:2500-19991 GCF_000499385.1 Eimeria necatrix
TGAGGCGCAGAGGCCCCCGGCATTTCCGCGCCTCTCTCTGCTGGGGCCCTCGCTGCCGCGAGGGCCTCTCCGCGAGCCGTCGTGCACCCCGCTGCTGCTGCTGCTGCTGCTGCTGCTGCTGCTGCTGCTGCTGCTGCTGCTGCGCAGGCGTTGCTGTGGGGAGCCCCGCGCTGTCCTCCTTCAGGGGGCAGCACTTTCACCCTTCTTTGGGGCTGCATGCGCGTCGGGTGTATCCGCATGTCAACAACATGGATGGCTTTTTTGTTGCAAAACTCAAAAAGCTTTCCAACGACAAACCCCAAAGAATCAAGAAAGACAGAAGCAAAACGAACCCTTACGTCAAGGTCAGCAGCAGCAGCAGCAGCAGCAGCAGCAGCAGCAGCAGCAGCAGCAGCAGCAGCAGCAGCGGCAGCGGCAGAGCCGCGGCAACAGTAGCAGCGACAGCAGCAGAAGCTGCCACGGCAGCAACTTGCAGCCACCAATAACAGCAGCAGCAGCAGAAGAAACGCCGGAAAGACAGCGCCCAGCAATAACAGCAGCAGCAGCAACAGCAGCAGCAGCAACAGCAGCAGCAGCAACAGCAGCAGCAGCAACAGCAGCAGCAGCAACAGCAGCAGCGGCAGCAGCAGCACTGGCTGCTTTGTGTTTGCTTCCTCTCCTTTACCTTCAGGTGTGGGGCGCGGAGAAGTGGAACGACAAATCCGTGACTGAAGATTTTCTCGAGTTTAAAGACGAGGAAAATGAGGTAAGCAGCAAAATTTAGGGTTTAGGGTTTAGGGTTTAGGGTTTAGGGTTTTGCTTTCGGCCCCCCCTGTCTCCTCAAGCCGCCCACTGCTGGCCCCGTTTCCTCTGTAGCCTTTCTTGGGCATTTTTAAAGTACCCAAAGGGCCTTTAGGGGCCCCTAGGGGCCCCCTACGGGCCCCCTACGGGCCCCTAGGGGCCCCCAAGGGGCCCCTAGGGGGCCCCCAAGGGTCTTTAAAGAGCGCGCAGAGGCCTCCAAGGGGCCCCTGAGGGCTGTTGGTGACTTTGGGGGCCCCAGGTTTCCTATTAGAGGCGCGTGGGGTTCTTGGGGGCCCTCGAGGGCCCCTGGGGGGCCCCTGGGGGGCCCCCGGGGGCCCCCTGGGGGGCCCCTGGATACCGCCGCCGCCAGTAGAGGACCCTCTTGGGGGCCCCTGGCTGCGCCTCCCTTTGGGGGCCCCCAGTTTGCTGCTTACCACCACTTTGGGGCTTTTGGGCTTTTGCTGCATGCAGGAGGCCCAGGACAGCGAAGAAGGAGAAGGAGAGGCAGTGGTGGGGGCCCCCAAGGGGGCCCCCCAGGGGGCCCCCAAGGGGGACCCCCGCAAGGGGGCCCCCAAGGGGAAGGAGGCCCCGAATGGCGCTTCTAGGGGGGCCCCCAAAAGGGTACAGAAGGAAAAGAAAGGGCCCAAGGGGTCTGGGAAGAAGCGAAGAAGAGAAGAGAGGCAGCAGCAAAAAGAAAGGGGCCCCTTCAGGAAACCCGGGGGCCCCCAAAAGGAAGAAAAGACCCAAGAAGAAGAAGGGGGGCCCCCATTGAAGAAGCAGCGCATGCAGAGGCAGCCCCAGGACCAGCCCCAAGCCAAGGGCGAGGCAGAGACAGGGGGCCCTTTGAAGAAGAAGAAGCAGCAGCAGCAGCAGCAGCAGCAGCAGCAGCAGCAGAAGCCACCTAAGCAGAAGAAGCAAGCACTAGTTCCTGGCAAGAAGCCTCACAGTCCGAAGAAGAAGCAACAACGAAAAGAGACGAACAAATCAGATTAAGAGACTCTTGGGGCCCCTTGGGGGCCCCCCTGGGGGCCCCCCCGGGGCCCCCTTGGGGGCCCCCCCGGGGCCCCCTTGGGGGCCCCCCCGGGGCCCCCTGGGGCGTGAGGTTGTGTGCAGGGGCCCCCAGAGTTTCTGAGGGGCCCCAGCCGCTGCATCTGGTTGGGGGCCCCCCGCGTCAAGCAGGGGGCCCCTCTTTCAATGTCTTTCATTGTTTTCTTTTGCTGCTTTTTCTTGGCTTTATTTTGGGGCCCCAAGTGCCTCCCCAAAGGCACTTGGGGGCCCCTAGCGAGTCCACTGGGGGCCCCAAAGGGTCTCGGGGGTTCTGGGGGCCCCCAGATTTGTGTGGGGCCCTTGGGGCCCCCTAAAGGCTGCTCAGCGCAAGCAGGGGGCCCCCCTTGCGTCTGGGGGGCCCCCATTTGCTGCTGCTGCTGTGGGGCCCCCAGTTGCTGCTGCTGCTGTGGGGCCCCGGGGGACAAACTCGCCTGTTTTGCGTTAATTGCTGCTGCACTTCAGCAGCAAAAGACAAAGCAGAATGGAGCAGCAAGCGCACGGGCTGCTGCTGCATGCAAACAGAGCCCTGGGGTGTACGTACACCTGAAAGCGCTGCTGCAGCGAGACACATTGGGGTGTACGTACACCCCAGGGCCTTAGGCGCAGCCACGAAAGAAGCATTCTTAGCTAAGACCTTTTCTTTGCTTTCCAGACTTTTTTATTCTTTTTTAAAAAACAACAAAAATAAGAACTCAGTTTCTTTGAATAAGCCTAAACATCTTTGCTGCCGCCCAGACAGCCAGGGGCCCCGAAGACGAGGGGCCCCTGGGGCCCCCCTAAGACCCCAGAAGAGGCCCCCAAGGTCTGCTGCCCCGGGGGGCCCCCAGGGCCCTCAGGAGTCCTGGGGGCCCCCCTGTCGGGGCCCTAAGGAGACCTGGGGGCCCCCCTGGCAGCCTCAAGGGCCTGGGCCCCACAGCCAGCCTGCTTTAGGGCCCCAGAGGGGCACTTGGGAACTCTGGAGGCCCCAGGGGGCCCCCTCTGAGGTCTAGAGACCCAAGGGGCCCCCAGAAGGTCTAGGGCCCCCCAGTAAGTCTAGGGGCCCCCAGAAGGCCTAGGGGCCCCCAGTAAGTCTAGGGGCCCCCAGAAGGTCTGGGGGCCCCCAGTAAGTCTAGGGGCCCCCAGAAGGTCTGGGGGCCCCCAGTAAGTCTAGAACCCCAGGGGGGCCCCCCGAGTTTGGGGGCCCAAGGGGCCTCGAAAGAGGCCTTTTGGGGTGTCTGTACAGGTCACTTAGAGGGAACTGAGTGTAAGTACATAAAGGAAAATGCATGCATTTATATTTATAAAATATATAGTTTTATTGCTATTTGCCTCTGTATATATATATATATATTATATATATATATATATATATATCTATCTACGTATCTATATACATTCATATATATATATATATATAATATATAAATATATGTATACTTATATATATGTATATATATATGTATAGTTATTTATATATAGTATATATATATGTATATATATATATATTTATGTAGATGTATATATATATATATATGTGAAGACTTTGACAGAAGTTTAATTTATTTTGATTTAAAAGTTTATAAATTTAAAATCTAAAGTTTCATTAAACGTGCAGAGCCTTCAGTGCGCGAAAGGCCTTTAAACTGGCACCACACTTGCAAACCCTAAACCCTAAACCCTAAACCCTAAACCCTAAACCCTAGTGCTTCAGTGCATGCATAGTTTGTCTACACAAATGCATACAAAGCTTAGTAAATATATTATGGATATAAATAATAAATAAATGCAAATTTTGCTGCTGACATATTTTTATTTGCAAATAATTAGACATAAATATTATATTGCATTAATACATTCAAAAAGTCTGCAGCAGAAAATAATATATTTTTTTTAAATATTAAAAATAAAATATAATCCTTTTTGTCTTTTTAATTTATCCAATTTTCTTTTTGTCTTTTTTTTGTTTCTTTTGTTTATTCTTTCTCTTCGAGTCTTGTTGCTGCTGAAGCTCTCTTTTAGGGTTTAGGGTTTGGGGTTTAGGGTTTATTTCCTTTTTATTTCCTCTCATTTTGTCTTCTGTTGATCTTCTTTTTGCCCTTCTTCTGTCGTGTTTCTTTTTTTAATTCTTTTTTAAATTTAGTTTATTCTTTTTTATTTTATCTTCTTTTGTCTTTTTTAATTTCCTTTTCTTTTTTTATTTTTGTCTTTTTAATTTCCTAGATTGCCACATCAAAGTTTATTTCTCCGTAGCAGAGTTCTTCTCTTTTTGCTGCTGCTGCTTTTCTTCTTGCCAGCAGCAACTGTCTCCTTTTTGCTGCTGCTGCTGCAGCACGCAGTCTCCGCAGGGTCTGCAGCCGGCTGGCCAAGTAGCTGCTGCTGCTGCTGCTGCTGCTGCTGTCTGAGAGCAGCTCTTCCTCGTGGCTGCAGCTGCAGCAGCCGCTGCTGCTGCTGCTGCTGCTGCTGCAGTGCAGCGGACAGTCCTGGAGGACGCAGTCCTTGTGCGTGCTGCTCCTGCGTCTCCTGTGGCTGCGTTTTGCTGCTGCGGAGCCCCTCAGCTTTTGTTTGCTGCTGCTGCTGCTGCTGCTGTTCTTAGCTTTTGAAGAAACTGACAGCAGCGACTGCTGCAGCGCCTGCTGCTCCAAAGCCCTGCTGCTTGCTGCTGGTGCTTCTACAGTTTCTTCAGCAGCAAAAGAAGAGTCGCAGCAAGTGGCAATGCTGCTGCCTCTCGACGGGGAGCTGCTGTGTCTTTTCCCCTGCTGCTGCTGCTGCTGCTGCTGCTGCTGCTGCTGCTTCGGCTTCAGCCGCGGCTGCGGCAGCTGCTTCTGCTGCGGCGACCGCCGCTTCTGCTGCTCCCGCCGCTGCAGCGCAGCAGCAGCAGCAGCACGAGCCTCAGCATTAAGCCCCACCTCCACAATCCAGTCTATAGATTGGCTGAGGTGGCTGGGGACTTCAGGGGCTTCTTCTGCTGCCAGGCTGCAGCGTTTTAGCTGCTGCTGCTGCTGCTGCTGCTGCTGCTGCTGCTGGGGGTCAGCAGCAGCAGCAGGCAGGTCGGGCTCTGAAGCGCTCGCCAGCTCCTCTTCAGCCTCAGCTAGGGGTTGCTCCCACGTCGCATCAACGTGCTGCTGCTGCTGCTGCTGCTGCAGCAACAGCTGCTGCTGCTGCTGCTGCTGCTGCTGCAGGTGCGCCTGCAGGAGCTGGTTTTCAGCGAGGCGCTGCTCGTGCAGGCGCAGCAGCAAAAGCTGCTGCTGCTGCTGCAGCACTTCCTCCTCAAGTGTCCCTTTTTTGTTAGTCTCTTTTCTCTTTGTGAGGCCCCGCAGCCCCCCCGCCAGCTTCTTTGCTGCTGGCAGCAGCCGAGTCTTGGTTTGCTGCAGCGTGCCTGCTGCTGCTGCTGCTGCTGCTCTCCGGCCCAGCCCCAAACCCTTCCGCAGCAAAGTCAACAAAGCCCCAGAAGCAAATGTGCTGCTGCGCGGCAGCACCTGCAGCTGCTGCAGCCCGCGGTCCTGCAGGGGCCCCTGCAGCAGGGGCCCCCCGAGGGCCCCCTGCAGCAGGGGCCCCCCGAGGGCCCCCTGCAGCAGGGGCCCCCCGAGGGCCCCCTGCAGCAGGGGCCCCCCGGGGGCCCCCTGCAGCAGGGGCCCCTGCAGCAGGGGGCCCCCCGCGCCCTGCTGCTGCTGCGTCTCCCACAGCCCCTGCTGCAGCAGCCACTGGTGATAGCGCTCCTGCCACTCCCGCTGCTGCTGCTGCCAGCAGCGAGCAGCAGTTACGAGTTCAGCAGGAAGGCTGGGGGCCTCCGAGGGGCCCCCCGAGTTGCTGCTGCTTTGTGGGGGCCCCATGAGCGTGGAGGCGCCCGCTGCTTCCGCTGCTGCTGCTGCTGCTGCTGCTGCTGCTGCTGCTGCTGTTGCTGCTGCTGAGGGCGCGGGCGCAGGCGTCGCCGGCGACGACGGGACACTGAAAAACTGCTGCTGCTGCTGCTGCTGCTGCTGCTGCTGCTGCTGGAGGGCGTCTCGGTGCGAATTCTTGCGAGGCCGCAGCAGAGCTGCAGCAGCTGCTGCTGAGGGGGAGTTGAGGGGCAAAGGGTTTTGCTGCTGTTGGTACATTTTAGAGAAATAAAAAAAAATGAAAAAGAGCGGAGGTTTCAGCTGTACAGACAGGGGGGAGGCGCGGGCTGCGCCGACGCGCCGCTTCCAAACCCTAAACCCTCGGCGCCAAACCCTAAATCGTATGATAGGGAAGAGCGCTGCAAAGATTTTGGGGCCCTTGGAAAGGATTCGCGGCCAGCGGTCGAGGGTTTAGGGTTTAGGGTTTAGGGTTTGGGGTTCCGGGTCCTCGCAGCTAGACAGCTGGGCGCGGCAAAAGGGCGGCGCGGCGCCGAATCTCCCGGTGAAAACGGGAAAAACTCCAGAGATTTAAAATAAAATGAAGAAATATATCTTTTTAAATTGAAAAATCGAAAGAAGAACCCACAGAAAGACGCGCGGCTGTCCGTACAGCCGCCGTGCAATCGACTCTGCAGAGCCCAGGTGTACGTACAGCCGAGTGGTCTCGGTGGTCACGGGGGCTCTCGACAAAATGAATGCAGTTTTACTTCGTTTTAAGCTCAATTTTCAATCTTTTTAAATTTAATAACATTATTTGCATTAAAAAAGCCTTTTTGACGGGACACGTTCCTCAAACCCGCGGCCCGGACGACGCTCCGTCCGCCCGCGAGGCGGCGCAGCCGAAGATCTGCTGTCTGAGCCGCAGCCCGCGTTTGTTGCCCAAAACAGCCTCCAAAAATGCAATCTCTTGAATATATTTAATTGTTTCTGAGTTATGCAGAGCTCTTGGCCTCAAAAGTCCCCACTCAGCCCTCCCCCTCGCTCGCAGGTCGCAGTCCATCGCGGCGCCGCGCCGCGAGCTGTCTGTACACCTCAGCGCGCCCCCCCTATTCACCTCTTTTCCTTCATTTTCTTTCTTCTGCGTCTTCTGCAGCCTCGAGGGCCTCAAGGGCCCCCGCAGGCCCGGCCAGGGGCCCCCCAGAGCCCCTCTCTATGGGCCCCGGGGCCCCGCCCAGGCCGCCTGGGGGCCCCTGCTGCTGCCCGCATGCAGCTGGCTTGACTCCCCCAGGCAGCACCTTGGCCTCGGATGTCCAGCCCCGCGGCAGTGCGCGGGGCCCCGGGGGCCCCGGGGGCCCCGCGGGCCCCGGGGGCCCCGGGGGCCCCGGGGGGCCCCCGGGGCCTGGGGGCCCCCAGGGGGCCCCCCAAGCCCCGGCCGCCCCCCCCGCCCCGCACCAAAGGCTCTGTGCAGTCCCTCATTCAGTTTTTAGAGTCCTGCGGGGGCCAGGGGCCCCTGAGGGGGCCCCTGTGGGGCCCCCGAGATGACCGCTATGAGCGTTTTGTGGGCTTTCTGGTGGGGCGGGGGAGGCCCCAGCCCGAGTGGGTGACCCCCTCGAGTGCGCAGCAGCAGCTGCTGCTGCAGCAGCAGCAGCAGCTGCAGCAGCAGCAGCAGCTAGAAGCTGCTGCTGCCTCTGCAGCTGCAGCGCGAGAGGATCTCGACAGCCACAAACACAGACACAAAGAGGCAAGGGGGGCCCCCGGGCTTAAACACTTTCTTCCCACAGTTCCTTCTTTGCATCTTTTTTCAAAAGGGGGCCTCTCCTTTCCCCTGAAGCCCAGGGGGCCCCCCGGGGGGCCCCCCCCCCTGAGGGGCCCCCTGGCCCCCCCGGGGGCCCCCCTCGCTGCTGCGCGCCTGCGCCGCAGCAGCCACCGGGGGGGCCCCCAAGAAGTGGCCATTTGTGTGGTGGAGTTTTCTTGTTTGGACTTGCGGCTGCGTCTGTCTCTTTTAAAGGAGGCCTTAAGGGTTTGGGAGAGACACAAGTTGCTGCTGGGGGCCCCTGAGCAGCAGCGCAGCAGCCACAGCCACCGCTGGGCGCAGCTGGGGGCCCCCGACCCGCGGGGGCCCCTGGGGGGCCCCCCCCGGGGGGCACGGGGGGCCCCCAGCCCCCCCCACGACCAGGGGCCCCTGCTGCTGCCTGCAGCTTCGCCTTTGCTGCAGCAGGGGCCCCCAAGTGACCCCAGAGACTGGCTTTTGGCTGTGTCTTTGGAGGCCAGCCTCGCAGGGGGGCCCCCGGGGGCCCCCGAGGCTTCTGCGGGGGCCCTTCTCAAGGCTTTGCCCCCCCAGGCCAAGACAGGTCTTTGTGCCTGGCAGGGGGCAAGAAGCCGCATTAAAAAGGCCCTTTCCGCTCTCAAAAAGGGGCGCATTAGATTTCCTTCTCCCCCAGAAAACAGTCCCCTTTCGAGTCCCAGGGGGCCCCCCGGGGGGCCCCCTGAAAAGGCGGCGAAGGGGCCCCCAGGGAGCTCCGGGGGGCCCCCCGGGGGCCCCCGGGAGCCCTCCAGGGGCCCCAGGGGCCCCTCCGACGGCCGCAGGGGCCCCCCGGGGGGCCCCCGAGGCCCCCTGGGGGCCCCTGGACTGGGTACTTGGGCCCCCGATATGACCTTCTGCAGCGTGGAGGGCCTCGAGCCCGCGGGGGCCCCCCTGGGGAGCCACCGGGCTGTGCGGGAGCCGCAGCAGCTGCTGCTGCAGCTGCCTGTTGCTGCGCTGCCCCCGCTGCGGCTGTACCTCCCGCTGCAGGTGGCTGCAGGAGCAGCAGCAGCAGCAAACAGCGTGACTCTAAAGTTTGCTGTTAGCTGCAGACCCAGGGGGGCCCCGGGGGCCCCCTGGCTGGCCCTGGCCGAGGGCCTCGTGGCCCTTTCGCGGCCCCACACTTCGGGCCTCGTGCAGCTGTGCCCTCCCGGGCGGGGGCCCCCCGCGCGGGGGGCCCCCAACAGGGGGGCCCCCCACAGCTGGGGGGCCCCCCACGGCTGGGGGGCCCCCCACAGCTGGGGGGCCCCCCGGCGCCTCTCGAGGGGCCCCCTTCCCTTCGCAGGAGTTGCCAAAATTGAGTGCTGCTGCGCGGGTCTTCTTTTCGTACCCACTCCAGGGGAAAGGAGGAGGCAGCTGCTGCTGGCTGCTGCCAAGCGCGCCTCCCACAGCCAGGACGCGCAGCAGCAGCAGCAGCAGCAGCAGCAGCTGAAGCAGTTGCAGCAGCTGCAGCCCGAGCAGCAGCAGGAGCAGCAGGAGCAGCAGGAATACCAAGAGGAGGAGGAGCAGCAGCAGCAGCAACAGGAGGAGGAGCAGCAGCAGCAGCAGCAAGAGCAGCAGGAAGACCAAATGGAAACCGGGGTCTTCCAGCTTGGAGCTTCAAATGAATACTTAGGGGCCCCGGGGGCCCCAAGCGGGTCTTCAAGGCGCAGCAGCAGCAGCAGCAATCTATTCTGCTGGCAGCAGCCCGCAGCAGCAGCAGCCTCTTTAGACGCCTTCTACCAGCAGCAGCAGCAGCTGTGGCAGCAGCCGCAAACACCTCTGACGCAGGAGCAGCTGCTGCAGCAGCTGCAGCAGCTGCAACAACTCCAGCCCCAGATGCAACTGGGACTGCAGCCAGAGCTGCAGCAGCTGCAGCAGCTGCAGCAACTGCAGCAACTGCAGCTGCAGCAGCCAGAGCTGCAGCAGCTGGAGCAGCTACAGCAGCTGCAGCAGCTACAGCAGCTGCAGCAGCTCTACCCGCAGGTAGAGCTGGCACAGCAACCACAGCTGCTGCAGCTGCTGCAGCAGCAGCCGTCTGCGCAGCAGCAGCTAGCACCATGGCTTTATACTCAGTCACCCACAAGTGTTGCCTCTGGTCTAAACAATGGTCAGCAGCAGCAGCAGCAACTGCTGCCGCAGCAGCCTCAGCAGCTGCTGCAGCCTCAACAGCTGCTGCAGCAGCAGCAGCTGGCACAGGGCCCCACGGCCCAGACTCCCGTCAGGGTTATCTTTCATCTCAGCCCTAACCAGCAGCAGCAGCAGCAGCAGCAGCAGCTGATGCTTCTGCAGCAGCAACTAGCAAGTGAGCCCAGCGCCCAGACTCCTGTGAGCGTTGTGTTCCGTCTAGGCCCCGACAAGGAGCAGCAGCAGAACCAGCAGCAGCAGCAGCAGCAGCAGCAGCAGCAGCAGCAGCAGCAGCAGCAGCAGCGGGGGGTGGCCGGGGGCCCCGCAGCTGCTGCGGGGCCCCCCGTGCTGCTGAACTCCCCGCTGCTGCTGCAGCTGCATGCAGTCTACCAAGACTCGGAGTGTCTGTACATCTTCCGGGAGTGGCTGCTGCCTCCAGCAAAGAAGCTGGCAGCTTTGCTGCCGCCCCACAGGGGGTGTGGGTTGAGTGAAGCAGCAGTGAAGTTGCTGCTGCAGCAGGTGCTGCAGGCGGTGCTGCTGCTGCAGCAGCAGCCGCAGCAGCAGCAGCAGCGCCGGGGGCCCCTCAGCCTCACCGCAGATGCCATTTATCAAAGAGCCAACGGCGGAATTGCTTTGGCCCTTCCGAGGGCCTCTTGCTTCTTCAAGCAGCAGCAAAAAGGCCAGGGGCCCCCTGCTGCGCTGCAGTACAGGCCTTCCTTTCAGTACCCTCTGGGGGCCCCCCTGCTGCGCCGCCCCGGGGGGCCCCCTGCTGCGCTGCTGGGGGCCCCCGCCGCAGCAGCGCAGCAGGGGCCCTCAGCAGACTCGCCTCAGGGCCTCCCGCTGGCTTACCTTGCTCCCGAGGAGCTCGCCAGCCCTGCTGCTGCTGCTGCTGCTGCTGCTGCTGCTGCAGCTGCTGCTGCTGCTAGTGACGACGCTGCAGGCGCTGCTGCTGAAGCTGATGCAGTTGCTGCCGGCCGCCCTGGAGCTCCTGAGACTGCATCCCCCCCCGACGCTGCCACCGCTACTGCTGCTGCTGCTGCTTCTGCTGCTGCTGCTGCTGCTGCTGCTGCTGCAGCGGACATGTGGCGTGTTGCAGTGCTGGCGCTGCACCTGCTTTTGGGGGCCCCCCCCTTCGTGGCGAACTCAAGAGAGGCCTTGGGGGCCCTTTTGGCGCGGCGGGGCCTCATAGGTGGGTACACAGGGGCCCCCTTTGCGGGCTTTTCTCTTTCTAGGGGCCCCCAGGGGCCCCTAGCCTTTGCTGACGTTTGCAGGGGCCCTTGGGGGCCTCCACAGCACACCTTCTAGGGTTTGGGTCGGGCGCTTGCTGCTAGCTAGCGAGGCCCTAGGATTAGGGTTTAGGGTTTAGGGTTTAGGGTTTAGGGTTTAGGGTTTAGGGTTTGGCGCGCGTCTCGCAGGCGAACTGCTGCTGCTGCACCTGCCCCCCATCTCGCTGCACTGCCGCGACTTCTTGGCTTCTCTCCTCCAACTAAATCCTTTCAAGAGACTCACAGCGCAGCAGGCTTTGGCCCACCCCTGGCTAGCTGCTCCCCAGGGGGGCCCCCCTCAATAGGGGCCCCCTGGGGGCCCCAGCTGGGGCCCCCCACTCTAGGGGCCCCCTGGGGGCCCCCGCTGGGGCCCCCCACTCTAGGAGCCCCCTGGGGGCCCCAGCTGGGGCCCCTAGAGTGGGGGGGCCCAGGGCCCCAGCTGGGGCCCCCCACTCTAGGGGCACCCTGGGGGCCCCAGCTGGGCCCCTCATACTACCCCCTTGGCCTTGACTTGGGTTCCCCAGCCAGAAAGGCTCGTGGGGGCCCCCTTTGCCCCACAGCCTGCCTGTCCGGGGGCCCAGCTGGGGCCCCCAAGAGGCCCCTGAAACGGGGGGCCCAACTAGGGCCCCCGGGGGGCCCCTAGCGGGAGGCACCCAGCTGGGGCCCAGCTGGGGCCCCCAGGGGGCCCCCACAAGCTACAGTCTAATGAGGGGGGCCCCTGAAGTGGGCCCCTGGGCTAAAAGGCCCGCGGGAGGGGCCCCTAGACTGGGGCCTCTGGGAGGGCCCTAAAGGCTCTTCAGCTTTTTGAAAAAGGCCCTACAGATGTCTCTTTTTAAAGCCAAGGCCTTCTTTCTCTTTGCAAGGCTTTTAGCTAATCGCGGGAGCTTCAAGGAGAGCTCTCTAGGGTGTCTATGGGGTCCAGGGGGCCCCCAAGGGGCCCCCAAGGGGCCCCAAAGGGGCCCCCAAGGGGCCCCCAAGGGGCCCCCAAGGGGAGCCGTCTAGGAACCACAGGGGGCTGAAGGGGCCCCAAGGGGCCCTCCATAGGTTTAGGGGGCCCCCTTAGACCCAAAGAGGGGCCCTGAAGGGCTGCAAGGGGCCCCTTCAGGGGCCCCTTACAGCTCTCCGGGGCCCCCTTTAAGCAAACTCTCCTCGGGGGCCCTCCACAGCTCTTGAGGGGCCCCCTAAAGTGCCCAAAGGGATCCTCAAGGGCCCTGGAAACAGCCAAAGACTGAGGGGGCCCCCAGGCGGCAAGAGGGGCTGTGGGTATTAACTATTAGGTATAAGGGAAGAGAAGATGGCCTGGGGGCCCCCTTGGCGGGGGCCCCCTTTGCAGCTGCATATGTTTCAGGCCTTTTTATGAAATGCTTCAAAAGACAAAAATAAAGAAAGAGCAAAGGAGACTTGGGGGCCCAAAGGGCCCCCTTAAACTCTTTCTCTAGTCTTTCTTTCTCTACCAAACTCCAGGCACACTTAGGGGCCCCAGGCCTTTCTCAGGGGGCCCCTAGGGCTTCAGGGAGAGGCCTCGGGGGCCCCGGGGCCCCCACAGGGGGCCAAAGATCCAGCTGGGGACTTTGGGGGCCCCTGGGGCTCCACAGGGCTCTGTGGGCCCCCTGAGGCCCCGCAGAGAGCCAAGGGCCCTGTAGGGGCCTCCGGGGCCCCTGGGGGCCCCCGGAGGCCCCTAAGGGCCCCTGTTGCCCCCCGCATTGCCCTGCCCTGTGGGGCCCCCTGCTGTGTGCAGTTGCTTGCAGTTGCATGCAGTTGCATGCAGCTGCATGCACTCAATTTGGGGCTTTTTCGTGGGCATTTCAGGTGTACGTACAGCCCAACCCTCTATTTGCCCAAATAAGTGTTTTCTATAAATCCCCTTCATTGAGCAGCTTCTGCACTGGGCCCACGGGGGCCCCCTTTGGGGCCCCTGCTTGGCCCTAGGGACTCCCCTGAGGGTCCCTAAGGGGCCCCGGGGGCCCCCAGGGGCCCCCTAGGGGGGCTCCGGGGGCCCCCTAGGGAGCCCCCGGGGGCCCCTAGGAGGCCCCCATGGGGCCTCCTGGGCCCCTTAGGGGCCCTTTGGAGGCCCCCGAGGGGGCTACTGAGAGGTGCCTGGGTCTGCCGCTCCCCAGGCGGTGTCCTTGTCTTAAGCTTCAGGGTTTAGGGTTTAGGGTTTAGGGTTTAGGGTTTAGGGTTTAGGGTTTAGGTCACTGCTCGGTAGCTGCAGAGGCAATTCTGTAAGGGCTAAAGGCAAAGCTGGGGGCCTCGCAAGAAAGCGTGCGGGGGTCCAGGAGGGCCCGGCGCCTCATAGCAAGGCACTGAAAGCCTCCAGTGATGTTCAGGCAGCAAGGCCTGCAGCAGCAGCAGCAGCAGCAGCAGCAGCAGCAGCAGCAGAATTACCAGCAGCAGCAGCAGCGGCAACATTACCAGCAGCAGCAGCGGCGACATTACCAGCAGCAGCGCCGCCACCACCATTAGCGGCAGCAGCAGCAGCAGCAGCAGCAGCAACTGCAGCAGCAGCAGCCGCAGCAGCAGCAGCAGCAGCAGCAAAAGGCAAAAGCCCACCGCAGGGGGTCCGGGCAGGGGTTGAGGCCCCTCTGGGGAAAGCCCTGCAGGCACTCGTCCACATCTTCGCACTGGGGGGCCCCCTGGGAGGGGCCCCCCGAGGGGCCCCCCGAGGGTACGAAGCCCTCGGGGCAGCGGCAGACCCACTGGCCCGTGGGGGGGTCTCGCGCACACACGTAGTCGCCTGCGAGTGCCCACACGCAGCAGCAGCAGCAGCAGCAGCAGCAGCAGCAGCAGCAGCAGCAGGGAGTGGGGGCGCAGGGAGCGGGGGAGCGCGGGAGCAGCAGCGGGAGCAGCTGCGGCCGCAGCCGCAACGCCAACGAAAGCCGCGGGGGCTGCACCCCCAGCCCCAGCAGCAGCAGCAGCAGCAGCAGCAGCAGCAGCAGCAGCAGCAGCAGCAGCAGCAGGAGGCGGCGGACCTGTGCAGATGGTGGGGTCCTCGAGGCAGCTCTTGGGCTGCCTGCAGGTCTTGAGGTCTGCAGCAAGCTCGAGGCCCTTGGGGCACTGACACAAGTAAGATCCGAGAGTGTTGACGCAGGAGTGGGAGCAGCTGTTGCTGCTGCTGCTGCTGCACTCGTTGATGTCCACGCAGCGCGAGGGCTGCTGCTGGTCTGCTGCCCACCCCACACTGCACACGCAGCGGTAAGACCCCACAATGTTTTCGCAGGAGTGTTCGCATGCATGCAGCCCCAAGGCGCACTCGTCCACGTCTTGGCAGCTGCCGTCCTGGGAAAGCTCGAAGCCGGGCAGGCAGCTGCAGCAGCAGCAGCAGCAGCAGCAGCAGCAGCAGCAGCAGGGCGGCAGCAGCAGCAGCGGGAGGGGCAGCAGCGGCAGCAGAGCGGCGACGCAAACGGCAGCGGCAGAGCGGCAGGACAAGCGGCAGCAGCCGCAGCGGCAACAGCAGGACAAACAGCAGCAGCAGCAGCAGCAGCAGCAGCAGCAGCAGCAGCAGCAGCAGCACACGCAGCAGCAGCAGCAGCAGCAGCAGCAGCAGCAGCAGCAGCAGCAGCAGCAGCAGCAGCAGCAGCAGCAGCAATTTGAGAGAGGTACTGGCAGAAGCTGAAGCAACATAAATAAACATAGAAAGGAGAAAAAGGAAAAGAGAAAAACAAAAACGCATGCACGAAAGGAGGGGTAAAACACGCTCTCGCAGTGGCTGCTGCTGCTGCAGCTGAAACTGCTGCTGCTGCTGCTGCTGTATCTGCTGCAGCCGTTGCTGCTCCTGCGCTGCATCTGCCGCCGCCGCCGCCGCTGCTGCTGCTGCTGCTGCTGCTGCTGCTGCTGCTGCTGCTGCTGCACTCACCTGGGGTGTTGACACAAATAAGGTCCTGGTGGGGGCAGGCAGAGCGTCCTGCAGCAGCAGCAGCAGCACACTCGTCGATGTCTTCGCAAACAATTGGTTCTTGCTGCGGGGTTGGGGGGTCTCTGGGTCTGCACATTTGCTGCAGCAGCTCGCGCTGCAGCAGCAGCAGCTGCTTGGCTTCTGGGCTGTAGGTCTCGCTGGGCACGAAGCGCATAGCAGCAGTGCCCATCTTGGCAGCAAGGGCCGAGTTTGCTGCGATCATCCGCTGCTGCTGCTGCTGCTGCTGCTGCTGCTGCTGCAGCTGCGCGTTCCCCGTCACCACATTAATTGCGCCCAAAGCTGAACTTGCTGTTCCTGCTGCAGTGAAGAATTGCTTCGTCATCTGCGCCAGCTTCTCGGGATCCACCTCTCCCTTGCTGCTGCTGCTGCTGCTGCTGCTGCTGCTGCTGCTGCTGCTGCTGCCGTAGATCTTGCCAGAGTCCGAGCTCCCTTGTGAGGCAACTTTCACAATGTTTTCGATTGTCTTTTCTATAGAGAGCCGCCTCGCGGGAGCCCTTTGCTGCTGCTGCAGCTGCTGCTGCAGCTGCTGCACCTGCTGCTGCACCTGCTGCTGCTGCAGCTGCTGCACCTGCTGCTGCACCTGCTGCTGCGGCTGCTGCGGGGGCTTCTGCGAGCGTTCCCGGGTCAGCTTCTCATCTATCAGGTGCTGCTGCCGCAGCAGCTCCTGCTGCTGCTGCATTATGAGCTGCTGCTGCTCCTGCAATATGAGATTCTGCGGGTCCTTGAGAATGGGGGCCAGAGGCTTGTTGAGAGGCAAGGATGGCGCTGCGCGGGTGTGCACGTGCTGCTGCTGCTGCTGCTGCTGCTGCTGCTGCTGCTGGGCAGGCTGCTGCTGAAGAGGCTGCTTCTGCTGCAGTTGTTGCTGCTGCAGAAGCTGTTGCTGTCGCAGGAGCTGGAGCTGCTGCTGCTGGAGCTGCTGCTGCTGGAGCTGCTGCTGCAGCAGTTGCTGCTGCAGCAGCTGTTGCTGTGGCTGCTGTTGCTGAGCTGTTTGTTGCTGTTGTGTCTGTGGTTGCATTTGCTGCAGTACATGATGCTGTGGCTGTTGTTGCTGCTGCTGCAGTTGCTGCTGAAGGAGTTGCTGCGTTGGCTGTTGAAGCTGCTGTGGGTTTGCGTTGGGGGCCTGGCGCAAGCTCTGCTGCAGCAGCTGCTGCTGCTGCAGCAAGAGTTGTTGCTGCTGCATAGCAGCTGTCGCGTCTTGGGTTCTCTGGAGTGCCGCAGACTGCGGAGCGTTCTGCTGCTGCTGGAGGCGTTGCTGCTGCTGCAGCTGCTGCTGCAGCAGAAGCGCCTGCTGGCGCTGGGCCTGTTGCTGCTGGAGGAGCTGTTGCTGCTGCAACTGGTACAGCTGCTGGGCTCCGTGCTGCTGCTGCTGCTGCTGCTGCTGCTGCTGCTGCACCCCGTTTCTTTGGAGCATCTGTGTCTTGGGGGCAGTTGGGTCCTGGCGCATCTGCGCGTTGTGGATCTGCTGCTGCTGCTGCAGCTGCTGCAGCTGCTGCTGCAGCAGCTGCTGCTGCGGCCCCGCCGCGCCTCCTCTGCCGCCGCCGCCGCCGCCGCCGCCGCCGCCGCTGCTGCTGCTGCTGCTGCTGCTGCTGCTGCTGCTGCTGCTGGCCTTGAGGGCGTAGCCAGGCGCGCAGGAGCAGCTGTAAGAGCCGGGGAAGTTGCTGCAGCGCTGCGAGCCGTCGCTGCTGCAGGCCGGCTGGCCGTCGCCCAAACCCTCCAGACATTCATTTCTGTCGAAGCAAGAAGCGAAATCTGTCGGAGACAATTTGAACCCGGAGGGGCAGCTGCAGCGGTAGAGGCCCAGTTCCGTGTGGCACTGGTGCTGGCAGGGGCCCCGCGCTGCTGCTGCTGCTGCTGCTGCTGCTGCTGCGCACGCGTCCACCTCGATGCAGCTGCGCCCGTCCGCAGCAAGCTTGAAACCTGCAAACCACCAGCAGCAGCAGCAGCAGCAGCAGCAGCAGCAGCAGCAGCAGCAGCGGGTGAAGCAGCAGGAGGGCAAAGGCGGCACGGGCCAACAAGAGCGCCCAGAGGGGCAGCAGCAACAAAAAAAGAGCCTGGTCCGTCTCTAATCTCTGCTACTGCTGCTGCTCCTGCTTCTAATCCTGCTGCTGCTGCTGCTGTTGTAACTTCTATCCCTGCTGCTTCTACCCCTGCGCCCCTGCTACAACTAGCGTCGCTCCTCCCCCTCCCCTGCTGCTGCTGCTGCTGCTGCTGCTGCTGCTGCAGCTTCTACCCCTGCATCCCCTGCTCCCCCTAGCGTCGCTCCCCCCTCCCCTCCCCTGCTGCTGCTGCTGCAGCTGCTGCTGCTAACCAGGGAGGCAGCTGCAGGCGAAGGACCCGAGGAGGTTGGTGCAGATGTGCTGGCAGCCGCCGTTGCTGCTGCTGCTGCTGCTGCTGCTGCTGCTGCACTCGTCGATATCCTGGCAAAGCTTGCCATTAGGCAGCAACTGAAAGCCCGGGAAGCAGCCGCATGCAAAGCCAGGAGCCAAGTCGAAGCAAAGCTGCTCACAGCCTGCTGCTCCCGTGCTGCACTCGTCGACGTTGCTGCAGCCGCTGCCGCTGCTGCGGCCGTCGCCCGCAAAGCCCCAGCGGCAGCTGCAGCGCGGCACTGCATGCGCCCAATCGAAGAAGTTTTCTGGAGAAACATCTGAAAAACAATCTGCATTTGGGTCGCAAAAGTCCGGCAGCAAGCAGCAGAGGCCTTCGCGCTTCGGGTCGCACTGCGCCAGCCGCTGCAGCGCAGCAGCAGCAGCAGCAGCGCCGCCGGGAGCCAGCAGCGCGCGCTGCT
>NW_013654488.1:0-21816 GCF_000499385.1 Eimeria necatrix
GCATGCAGCGGCGGCGACGTGAAAGTCTTGTTTCGCACTAGGCAGAGGCGCCCGGGAAGCGGTGGGCGTTTGCAGGGGAGAGCGGAAGCATGAGATCGTTTGATGACGAAAAACAGGCGTAATGCTGTAATATGGAACAGTTTGATGGCAGGAGGCCGAATGGTGCACAGCACTGTATGCTGTGTAAGGGCAGGAGCAGATGCCTGGAGTAACTTGCCGGACAGCTGCATCAGACGAAGCTTGGCGAGCGCATTAGTTGTCAGTGCTGACTGGCTAGTCTGTGCAGATGATATTGTGTTTAGGTGGCAAGTGCGGTCCGAGGTACTCAACTTAGCAGGGGACGAGCGAGCTAGAAATTGTTTTTTCTACGGCTGTATCTGCAGAGAGTACGTCATAAGGACGATTGCTGCCGACCGTACCAGGAGAGACAGTTGCTCGCAAGCAGATGCAAGTGGCGTCTTGTCCTTCAATGTGATTTTGGCCATGAATGCCGACAACGGCATTTCCCCGGGATATGCAGCTGCTTTGTGTCGCACGTTTGGTGTTAAATTTGAAACTTTGCAGTCAAACAGTCATGGTAAGGCAGTCGTGACTGACGAGAGGCTAAGCACCACTCTCATGCTGGGCCTCGCTTTAGGCCTTTTTTCTGCTGGTAAATGAGAGACAGTTGCTCTTAAGCAGATGCAAGTGGCGTCTTGTCCTTCAGTGTGGTTTTGGCCATGAATGCCGACGGCATTTCCCCGGAATATGCAGGTGCTTTGTGTTGCATGTTTGGCGTTAAATATGACACCTTGCATTCAAACAGTAATGTTAAGGCAGTCGTGACTGATTAGAGGATATGCACCACTCTCATGCCGGGTCTTGCTCGAGGCTTTTACAGCTGCGTCCGACGAGGCGTCGCGTGTATGTTGTCAAAGCTGATTGTCGAGTCTATTTTCGTGATATTGTGTCTAGCTGGTTTGACTGTTTGAGCAGTTCAAGTTAACAAAGGGCGCGGGGGTTAGATGTTTTTTGGTACGGTTCTTCTGCAAAGAGTATGCTGTAAGAGGCGTTTGCCGCCGACCTTACCAGAAGACGCAGTTACTTGCTAGCAGATGCAAATGGCGCCTCGAAACTCAACGTAATTTTAGCTGCAAACGTAGATAACGGCATTGTCTCTACAGATGCTGTGACACCTGTAGTGTCGGGCTCGAAATTCAACTGTCATATTAAGGCAATCATTTATTGTGTTTGCAGAATTGCATTTACTTCGAGCTGTGGAAACAAAGGGATGTTGCTTCAAGCTTGATTGAAGTAGCTTCTTTGCAGGTGAAGTCATTATAGGAAATACTTGCATAGACGTTGTGGCGCAATTCTAAATGGATTTCTGTTGCTTACAAAGAACGTCGAAGGCATTTGTGTTTGCACAGAACATATTTATGAGAAAGTCTGAACCTGTTTTGAATGGCGCCGGCGCGCGACGCATTGTTTTGACTGGTGGGAAGATTACTTTGCACCAGAATAAACGCGCTTGGAAGGGGGGACGATGGTCGGAAAACTGTGTTGCAAATTGGGTTTACAGCTAGTGCGTTGGGAAACATGACTGCAAACAACGTCATTATCGTTCATTCGAGGCACACGAAACGCTGTTCCTGCAGCGAGCTGGCATATTGTAAAGCCCTCACTGCTTTGCCGGATGATTAGCTCAGATGAAATGGCACATTTGCACCAAGCATGCGTGATGCTGCATGCGGCACGGATAGAATGGAAGTAGGTGGAGACGGAAGTGTTTGCAGGAATCGTTTTTTTTAAGGCAGCTGAAGATCATTCGCAGGATGCGTTTGGAATTGATTGCGCAGATAGTGCGTCGAGGTGCATTAGTGAGCGCTGCATGCGCGTTGCAAGGTTGAAACCTTCAAAGGCGATGAAGGTGATACTGAGTTGGCTTCTTGCTGCACTTTGTTTTGCTAATCGGGCTGTATACAAAACCAGGATGAAGCAAAACTGTGTCGAGCTCGGTGTGTTAAAGACTGCAACCCCGGCACTCCGATGGGATGAGAATCGCCTTGGACACGCGAAAGGAATACGACAACGACAAGAAATATGTGCGGAATTGGTGTTTTTAATGTTCTAAATGGCTCACGGTCGTTGCACGGGGAGACCATGTCACATCCATCGTGGGAACGAAATGCCTTGGTATTAGAGTCGGGCGAGTAAGCTGCATACGGCTGTACGAAGCATGCTTGTATGCGCAGCTACCAAAATTGAAGGCCAGTACGGGCGCGTATCCAGTGTTTTTTTCTGCTTTTAGAAGAACATATATCTGAACTCACACGGTCGAGTGGTGAAGCTTCGAGCTTGCAAACACTGAAGACAGTCACGAGCCCTGTTTTCTGCATTCCTGGCTACAATGAATTAAAAACGCACAGAGGTCTATAAGCCTAAGATATGCATGAAGAAAGCTTCTTGTACCATAAAAAGTACAGCTTCTTGTACCATAAAAAGTACAGTTTCGGAGGAGGCTTGCAGGCGGGAACGATAGGACAGTCGCCTGTTTTTTCATGTGGTTAAAGCACAGGCATTTTGACGTTGGTGCTGCAGCAAACAAGTATAAACATCCTCAGCGTACGGTGCCTGTCAGCCTGTACGCCCAGTAACTCGTTACGAGAAGCAGTATTCAACCTGCATTTTGGAAGTGTTTCCCTATGTAATAGAGGAAACACATGGTAATTGAAACTCCTATGGTGAACTGGATGACTGACGAGTTCAACTGCTGCTACATAGGATTTGTGATAGGACACACACACACACACACACACACACACACACACACACACACACACACACACACACACACACACACACACACACACACACACACTCTCATATATACATATAACATGTACAGACCATTCGTTTGCTGCTTCTGAGATGCTAGAATGGCATAAAAGGAGGTAACTGTGTACAGCGAAACCTACAAAAGCCAGATAAATTGCTTCTGCGTAGTATGATAGTCGTCTGACAATTTTTTTGCTGCGGGTTGCACGGTGGAAGGAGTCCTGTGAGCATGAGTATCTTTGCCCTTGAACGAGAAATTGCAATGGAAAATATACCAGAGACCAGTGCTCTGCAGAAGTAGCCTATTTAACACGTAATTTTCCGTAGTGCCCAAACTTGGGAGGAGCACGTCACAGAGCCTGCTCGCGCGTGCTTGCTGTTCCGCCTCAACCAGGTGGTGGAATTTCTCACAATTTTGGAGAAACTACGGTTATATGTGGTGTAGACGGTTGAGTCCTTCAGTCTTTAGTTAGGCGTACGATGCTGCTGTTTTTAGTGCACTATCGAGCGTGCCTGACCTGGAGGCTGGTGCATGGAAAAGGGATATGCTTGAAGTGGCTCTGATGGACTTTGTGAAGTAATCATGCAGCACTCATGTTCATATTCGCAACGTGAATTGAATTTGGTGGACCAGTCTGGAGCATTGGAACATTCCATTTGGAGCATTCCGCTGTGGAGCTGATGTAGAAATCGGGGGGCGTTTTTATAAATTGTGAACGTGTGTGCAGTGTTGGTGAGTGTCTGTTAGCGGCCATGTAAGCAGTCATTATGTACGAGTTTTACACATTTTTGGTGCCCGTATTGTGTCTGAGAGCAATTCTGAGCGCTGGCGGGATTTCTTCATTCGATTATTTTGCGGGGGTTCGATTGAGGCGAACAGGCGTGCGATAGCTTCATGCTGCACCGCAACACATTGTGGAGATTCAAAACGTGAGCAACTCTGAATTTTGCGATGGAAGAGTCTCTCTTGCTCAGCTTAGCGATATTGCAAGATTTTGCGCTGTTCTGCGCTTTGCTGTAGCATGCTGTTGGCTTTCAAAAGCCAAAGACGACTTTTACCGGTCGATGGCTATATATTTTGGGAGATTGTTATTCATTTTACAAAAAGCGATTGCAAGTGATGTCAAGCAAGGATTCTTCTGCATATAATATCTTCGTGCAAAGAATGGCTTTCGCCTGTGCAGATATATAAGAACTTTCGGTGCCTTTGATTGCAGGTAGTGCGTGAAGGCACTCGACCGAATGAATCCTTCAAAATGTTTGCGGAGGAATGAGTGGACGAGTTCTTGCTGCACGATCAACACCTTGTTCTTTTTAGTAGAATTCATCATGCGCATTGATATATGAAACCTGTTGAGCAAGCATTTATTTTACCACGGTATTTTTTGCAGTTTCAAGTATTGCGGGCATTTGATTCATGAAAGCGACTGCTTACAGGTTGTGTGTTCGCAGTTACCATTCAGATTCCCCGAGAAAATTGTCTAGAAGAGTAGTGGTCGAATATTTAACGCATAATTTTCAGCATTTCTACTGCTGAGTAAACATCTTGAACTGCACGTGCCTGTGTGTCTCTCGCTCGTCTCATTGCTACTTGCGGGAGTTGGAAAGCCTGCATATGCGCACATTGCTTATTTTTATGATAAAACTAGGGTTTGCACGGACAAGATGAGACTCCTGCTGCATTGTTGAGCAACCTGAACTGGATTTATGGCTGGTTGCAAGTCTCGTGCATTGCATGGGGCGAGAAGACATGAAATACTTCGTGCCTGCGCTCATTTGAGATGTTGGTTGAAATAGTCTTCCTTAGCCCAAGTTGCCGCTTAGAGTCGTTAGTTGCGCTCTGGTGCATGACTCCGCGTGCGGACAATTTTCTTGTGATTTATGTGAAGCTGCCGAGCGCATAAGCAATCTTCTCGCAGACAGTGCTCGCGCAAAGCGCCGTGCATGTGCTGACTTCGGAAAAGAACCAAGAAATTTAGAGTGGCGCTTTTCGCCAGCGATACACGAAAACGTTTGTATAATTTTCTACGGAAAGGTACGTCGGCTGACGTTGGAGCACGAAAATGTCTTTTGTATAGGCGGTTTCCAGCTGGTTGCACTACCTCGTTGGCGTTCCTGCTGTTAATGAGTTAATAAGTTGTTTGGTGTGGCTGTATTCGCCATCATCACCATGCCACGAATAAGACTGTTGCTTTCATTCCACGAAACCGCGTATCGTGCGCCTGGATGGAGAATGCTCACATTTGGAGCACGCTGGGAGACGTGCCTTTTTGTATCTAAACTTGGTGTCAATTTCTGGCCTTCATATACATTTAGTGCTTGTGTAGTCTTAAGATGTGCTTGCTTACGCGCCTTCCCATCGGCTCTTTGTGAGGGCGAGAAGCGATAATTAAGATCGTGAGCCACAGCACTGTATATTCAGAGCCCTACTCTAGGAGCGGCAGCAAGCAAACGCGAGCAACCATGATACTTGTCTCGAAGCTGCATTGCACAAAATGAATTCTTGTGGGCTTTGCTTTAAATCGAAGACGAAATAGAACCTAGATACTGGCGGGGAAAGGCAAAGTATGTACTTTTTGAGGATAATCCATCACAGGGAGTGAGTTCGATTAAACGCCTAAGCCCAGAACGAAAGGGCAGTGATCTTTCGAAACCAAAAATATCTGCGTGCCGAGAGGAGATTCATATTTGCCATTGTCCTTCGTACTGTGAATGGGTCTCGCTTTTACTGTGCAAAATTGTGACAGATGTTCAACATTCTCCAAGGTCTGATGAGCGGTTTTGAACGAAAGCAGACCGCGATCTTTACGACACTGCGAGATCGTCAGGCTTGCTTGTCCAGTTGCAGAGGATCTCCTGTCCTCACCGAAAATATAGCGCCCCAGCATAGCGCTGCACTTTGTTTGTAGCAAACAAGTCATAATGGACAGCGTCAGTACTGGGAAACTGACGTGATTGTTTTTATGATGATAAAACAAATATCAGCGCACTCAAAAATACCAGCGTAGCTAGATTTTTGCCGTTGTTGGATGCTAAGGAATTAAAAAAATGCCGTAAAGTGCATAATGGCCCACGAGGGCAGATATACAGTAACCTGATTTTAAGTATATTCTTTTTGGCTGTTAGAATGCATGATCAAGATAGTGCAATGTGCACGGCATGTTCGGGCTCAGCGGACAATTTTTCTGGTATTGTCTCGTGTTGAAATTTTGCACTTTTACAACCAACTGCTGCAACTGTAAACCTCTACGTTAGCGCCCTCATGAAACAGCAAGAGACGGTTCATTCTCCTTTGCGAAAATCTGCTTTTTCTCGGAGAACTCGTGTCCAATCTGGTCTCTAGCAAATTATGCCATACAAAATTTGCTTTCTTTGGGAAAACAATGATTCCATTCAACGAAAAACCGTTTTACAAGTGCGAAAGCGACCTCTTTTAAGCTGAAACTTAGTTCATACTGATAATAATTGTGGCAGGAAATTCAAGGCTTCTCGCGTTTGGGTGTTTTGCCAACGCAGATTAGTTCTTAACTTTGGTTTTATGCCAAATTGCAGTCTGTAAGGCCAAATTGCAGAGTCCAAGGACTTCTATAAGAATGTTCTGGGTGTGCTTACAACTTTTCAGGTTAGTTGCATTTGCTGTTTTGCCAGTTTTAGGTGTCACGGGGTGCTCCTGAATGGACGGGTCTCTTGATTCTTCGTCCCCTGGCAGAGAAGCAACTGGCGTTTTTTGATTTTTTCCCCGTTAAGAATACGTTCAGGAATAGTGCAGTGATGGAAAGTGAAGAAGTGCGTGGCATGCTTCAGTGTGTAACGTGATTCTTTCCGGTTCGTAAAGGCTGCTTGTTAAAAATAGTGGCGCTATTGATGCTTAAGTGTGATTCTTGGCTCGTAGAACTCCACATAGCCAAGGACTGAGGGCACGTCAGGAACGTAAACCTGGCGCATCGAAAACAACAGTGTGACGCACGTACATTCTGGATGCGCCCTGTGTGCGTCCACGCAACCAGTACTGCCGTAGCTTTGCAGCTGAAAAGGCAATCTCAAACCGCAGTCTAGCTAACTGCATTTGTATGTGTCTTCAACTGGAATGTGCTCCTGAAGGCTGTATGCTTGCATGATTACGGACTTTGTTGGAGGGGAATCATGGTCATTTCCTTTAGGATTGCCTTCAGTCCGTACATTTTAGTCGTTAGGTGTATTTTTGTCTCATTCGACCTCTTTGGAAGCCTGCTACTTTACGACGAATAGTGAAGTCTGGAGACCCCGCAAAGCATTTGACCTGTAAATAGCCACTGCATCAAGATTATTGACAGAAACATATTTTTTTCAGGACGCTTGCATGCCCCAAAGGCTGTGCGTTTTGCCTACCAGCAGTTCGAATATACAGATAGACACCTCCACATGCGTATACCTACCAAAACATTCTGCATTGTTCAATGTGTACTTAGCTCCCGAGAGGCAACAGATGCATATGCAGCACAGTGTGGATTCCAAGTGTAGCTTATATTTGGCCACTCTCACTGTCGGCAATGCGAACGGGCAAAAATCAAGTAAATTTCGAGCACGTAGAAAGAGAATGGACCACGTCGCTTTGCTATGGAGATTTGAGGCCACTATGTGAAGCCGGTGTGTTTGCTGCCCAGGCGATCGGTGACAGTTAAGCTTTGAACTGATCGCTTGCTTTTCCAACCAGCTGCATTCGGGAGGTATCCGCAAGACATAAAGCGTTCGATGCCTACAGTGGCAGTGCTTTTCCTGCTTGATAATTCGTGCGGCTTATTTTTTGTAAGTTCTTTTCCCTTCTTCTAAAGCGTGCCCCAATTTTATGATTTAATTTGTGGAGAATTCGGGCTACAAAAGGTGTCGTGCTGTGATAAGTGACCTTGCACAGTCTGATCAGAGCGGCGAGGAGGTGAGCTGGTGTGCGCCTGGTTGTTAAGATTCTTCCGAATCCCGATTCGTTTTTCAAGGCTGTACGTGTGTTGAGTGTCGCACTTTGTGTTGCGTGAAAATGTTGGATATTAATTATTTTGACTCCAGACCGTGACACCCTGGCAGCAGCGATCCAGCTGTAGGTGCTTTTACAGGACATGTTGGTGTAACTGACGTCACTTGCTTTGTTAACTGAAACTCACCTCTTCTTCACATTCCAATACTTCAGCAGCCTCTTCTGCCGTCAAATGAAGAGCTTTCGGTGCTCATTCTCTTTGTGGTTATTTTTTCTGCTGCTGTTTGCATTAGGGATGAGCAGCGCCTCATGTGCCCAAAAGGTGGTGCGTGACAACTTGCGAACGATTGCCGCTCACTTCTATCTAGACAACGTTGCAAATGCTGGTATTTAGAGGGAAAGCAGAGAAGTATTCCAACAGTCTCTTCTGGATAAGCGTCATATTCCTGGTTGTCATGATGCAAGCTCCCCTCCCGTGTAACTTGTTTTAGCGTCAGGGAGCTTGTGCATCTGCGTCCAGAATGCAAGGCTTTGTATCGAAATTTTTCGCTTATATTTACTCGAAACAGCTAATGGGGAGTGCTTATCATTATATAGACTGTGCGTCTCATTGCACGCGAAAACGTCTCCGGGATAACTTTCACTACAGTTAAACTTGCTCGCCAGAAGCAGGAATAGTTAAGGTTGGAGTTTAGTTTTTTTGTTCAGCGTGAAATGTGTGCAGTGTGCGCTCTGCTCTTTGAGACTCATGTGTAGATCCTTGTCCTGAAAGGCGCCAACTCTTCCTTTCATCAGAATCTTCTTAACAATAAAAAAAATAATGAAGTTTAGAACCTCGTCGGTTACATTCAAGGACATGCCGCTGGCCCTCTACATGAGATATCCAAAGTATAGGTATCAAGTAGTGCAAGGACGGAGGGGTTTTTCTGCGTGGATCTGAAAGTCCGTGGGCCTTCTTGCTCCGTGAAAACAAAGATTGTACGGCCTATTTTAGGGATTTTTCACCGAATGTTATGCGAGTCAGGCGTTCTGGCATAATAGCTATTGGCAACTGACGGTAACGTTGCATTGGTGCGCGTTACACAACATGATGGTGATGCACGCCGGCGCAGTGAGACCATACCTAAAGTTATGCTGCTCTTGTTAACGGTATCTTCGGGACGTGTTTACAGCTGAAAAGAAGAATATTGGATTTCCAAAGATTGTACGTTGTTTAGAACTGCTGGAAGCACGTGACAGAACTGAGCGAATATCATACATATGCAGGAAATAGCATCTGGTTGTGCACCAGTAATTTCCGTTCATGGTAAGCTGAACAGGTGAATCCTGACTTGTTTACTTTACACATTTAAATAGTTAGTTCCTGCAGACATGCATTTGGCTATCCCCTGTGAACTCCCAATGTAGGAAGGCTCTTATAAGCAGGAAGGCTGTGCAGCTACCTAGACGTTTGTCTACATGCTCCCAGATTTGACAGGCCGCTTTCGGGGTGTGGCATGGATGACAGAACTGTGAACGTCTCAGGTTGAGCAGTGACTAGCAGCTGATGTGTTACATGTATGTCATAACTGTGAATAGCATTCCATTGCGTGCTGCCAGTTTGTAAGCTAACTGCTCTTGAACAAGCTCAATTATTTAGACGGTGGCCGACTAATGCAGTGCCGTGATATATGACACAGTGGTATGAGGAAACATAACCGTGGCTTTCCAAATACAACTCGTGGTTGGTGATGCAATCAGTCAGGATAGTAAACTCGCCTCTTCTGGATTGCGAGCTAACAGCTAGTGGGCAGAAAATGCGAGCCAGTGTTTTTGACTGCAGCAGAGATGTGACAATAAGAGGCTTGCCAACGACATGTCAATAGCTGCGCTATGAAATGTGGTGCCAATACTTCATTTTCTCACTCAGATGATGCACCATAGTCCTGGACGGCGGAAAGCAGTATTCTTCTAAAGCTCGTGAGCCTTCGTTCCGTAGGAATATTCCCCCTGCTTTGTACTGGCAGTTACTCTTTCCCGTTGAGTCGAGCATCCAATAGCACACTAAGTTCAAAACCTGGCACGCGGCGTCTTAGCACAAAGTCTAGCTTCCGAACCTTCGAATGCACTGAGGGCATGTGAGCTAGAGCTATTAGAGATACTTTCACGGTGGTTTGCATAACGTGCGTGTAAAATGTTGTCTGGAGGGGTTTCTTTTGAGCTTGGTTGCAACCTGCAAGCAGAAATGTGAACGACAAGTGTACACGCACCAATTTCTTACAGGCTGTGAGATGCACAAAAAATTTATTGGCGGGGCAGAATTTAAAAATGATAAAGGAACTCGGCATCGCGTGTGATGGTAGCTTCTATTGGCATAATGTTAACAGGATAACGGCAGTTGTTCATGCGCTTCGCGCATTAGGAAGTTTGAGCATCAGAATCGTGTTACTTATCAAAATATATTTTTTTAATGTCTAAAAGCAGCTTCATTTGGGTCCAACACTGCATCGTTTTTTTTGAAAGTTTTTTCAGTTTCTCACCCTCGTGAACTGTGATTGCTTTTTAGTCAAACTGTTCTTTATCGCGACATATAATGTGAGATAAACTGAGCATGTCTTGAAAGTAGGTAGCTACTCGCGACCAAAGTTTGTGCGTGAATACGCGCAGTCTTGCAAAGTTGTTATCTTTGCGATAAACGTTCCTGTTTCTTCGTGCAAAAAACTCTTTGCACGTATGTCGGCTTCTTGTGCTTAGATAATGGCAGTCTCCCAAGCTTCGTAAGTTTCAAGAGCGCCTAAGCATATATGTTATCGCGACAAATGGCGCCGCTCTGGAAGGTGCTGCTTTGAAGCTTGTTTACGTTCAAAGAACAACAACGTTGCTTTCGCTCAGAATGGCTTTCTACGTTTTGTATATCCACCAGAAGGACTGCTTTTACTGTAATTAAGTCGACTTATAGGGCAATGAAGATAATGAAGATCGGTGTTATCTTTTATTCGCTGTGATTCTCAGATCGTGGGTAGATTTTCTGGTCGTTCGGAGTACCCTGCAGTCTGCATCTAGCACTGTTTTGTGATGCATTTTTGCAGATAAAATGCAGACAGAGTACCGCGGTTGTACTCTAGCTATGCCACATTTACGCTACACTTTTGTGTATTTTCCAGTTTGTGAGTAGACTTCCTGATGAGCTTGCCCTTGAATTTGGCTGTGTCGAGTCCGAAGAGTGTTAGCTGCGTCAGTTATGTATGTCGCATCGAGGCTACACGAGGGCCCGAGAACAATATTATCTTCGTGCGCTCAAATGTCACAGGACTGGCGGCACTCGCTTGTTGTACGGTGGCACATTTTATGGGCCACATCTCGACGCAGTTCTCCTAAGCACGCTTTTTCCTAACCTTGATTGCGTAAATTGAATGCTCGCTATGGAGATTGTAAATTACTGCATCCTGTAAGTTTATTCTTTGATTGGAGTTTCTTAACAGTGCTGCCAAGGGCAGTCAATGCATCAGTTTTTTTCGGCATCGTTTTGTTTCTGCTGATTTGAAGTTTTATGGAGTCCATGGGATTTTCGCTCACGGGCTGCACAAAACAGCATATCTGATTTTTTCATTGCCATTATTTCCTAATTTGAACTAAATGGTGGTGGGCTCGTGCGTCGCTTGATCTTGAAAGTTACACGGTTGTCCATTACCAGTGACATATTCGATTTTGCTGCTCTCAAGCCACACCTCTCAAGAAAAGTTACTTCTTGGATAACAGATTCTCTCTTATTTTGTCGGGAACAGGTGCCTTTGGCTGACATGATCGGCATGTTTTGTGTCTAAATGGTTTTGCTATCAATAACACCTTATCTGCTTTTGTCAAAAGCTGACACCCGCTCAAATACGTACCAGTTTAGACAATGCCACGAAAACGCCTCCACAAAAACAGTCCCGTATGCGGGACAAGTTTCGGGCTTATCGGAGATAGATATTTTCCTCAAATTTGGGAATAGTGCAGCAAATTTGCTGTCAGTAGGCACACTGTGACGGTATACATCGGCGGTACCACAGCGCCAACGGCGTAGCGTGTAAGTGCCATGGGGAGTTAAACCAAGACTGCACGCAGCACGGCATGATTCGTGAGCAGAAAACCTCCTTTTTTCTGTCATATCATTCACCATCGTGTATCAGGCGTCACTGACAGGCTCTTTCCGTTCATGATTCCGCGCAGTTCGTAAGCAATATGCTCGTGACTCGCAGGATGCAACTGTTTCTGGATCAGTACAAGCGAAACCTGCATTTCGTTGGACACGGGGTGCATACGCGTTTTTAAGGCAACGAGGACAGTACTCATGGGATCATTTGACTTTCGCGCAATGCAGTCAGCATTTCAAGGGTGAGCGGCATCTGGACCGCCAGATTGGCGGCAAAGGTTATCGGAGCTTCATCTCAGTGGATTTTTCAAAATTTGCCTGGACACAGAAAAGTGCACAGAACAATTGGCACGAACATATTGCGCTATTCGTGTCTTAATGACTCATCATTGTGTGTGCAAACGCTAAGAGTGCAGTAGATGGATAGCTCAGATGCTCTTTGATGCCATTATTGTTTAAAGTAATTACAGACAGTAGCTCCATGGGCAAGTGAAACCACCCCATATTGCTAAAACTATAGGCGCGCAAGAGAGCGTGAGCAAAGTAAAGCTTTCGTCAAAGTTAGAGGACAGGTAGACACTGCGCTGGAAAGGCCCTGCGTGCTGCAAGGATGCGGTGCTCCAGTTTCTCATCATTTTTGGGTCTGCATATCGATTTTGCGATTCCCCTGCCTTGTTACACTGCAGAATTTGCTGCTGTGCAGATGCACTTCTGAGTACATTGTTTTAGTGCCACTGTGACTGCACGCCGCACATCGTTGGCGGAGAGTGCGATTCCACATTCGCTCACACCTACGCCAAAAGTCTGCACTGCAGAATTCTTTCGCGACTGTCACTATGCAGGTACTGCTTTGGGCGCCTCCATAAGCGACAAGAATTCAACTCACGAGCGGTCTTGGGGTACCCAGTTTAGCAGAAACGTACAGTTGTATTTTTTCGCATGCAGAGCAGCCCCCGCAGTTTCCGTCGACGCTGGGAATGGTACAGTCGGCATAACATGAGCCTTCCTAGCTAGTGATCACGATGTTTCGGTCTCATCGCGTGCGTTTTGTGTAAGCGTGCAGACACGCATCAACAATGTATTGATTGAAACCTGGCGATACTTTGAGATGCAGTTTTTTTTTCAGCATGCGCAAGCTTCAAGAAAAAAAGCGCCTTACACTGCGCAAAACAGCGTTAGCTGCGTGCCACTGTGGTCGCATGCAGCGTATGATTAAGAAGGGATGTATCTGCTTACTCTTCATGTCCGAGCATTTGCGTAACAACGTGCTGCTCGCGAAACTTGCACGCACGCTGAGAAATTTTCGCATTGGATGTGCTTTGAGGCATCTAAGCCAGCGTAGGCACATTCGGTTTTTTTGCTATGCCATTCTCACAGTTTGTCCTGACACATTTACCTGCACAGAGTCCACAGCATGAATTATTCGAGGAAGCTACTACGTTTCATTGGTCTTGTTGCATATTTTGTCAGTATTTGACGTGTTCTTATAGCCAAGAACAGCGAACAAAGAGAACGCTCCAATTGACGCCTGAAAATATAGACGTGCAACGTACGTGCGAGCATAGTACACCGTGCTGTTAATGTAAGGCGTTTGGTAAGAGACTATCTCTTCGACATATCTGTTTGGTTGGCATGCGTGGTGAACGAACGGGTCGCAGCACTGCAGCGTTTTTTGTTGCACTGGTCCTACATCTTGATCGTTTGGATTGCTCCCCCGAGCTGGGCATTTGAAGTCTGCTAGGGAGCTGGTGCGCATTCATGTACATTGTCCAAATGCCATTGTGCCTTTTCTCATTCGCTCACTTCAAAAGTATGATTCTGCAAAGCACATCTGCTTGCTGTTCCTGCTGTGTGGAGGCTAATCGCGCAGCTTGTGCGCATATTGAGAAATTTTCACACAAAGCCTTTTTAGGCATCTGGGCCATCGCACATTTTACTTGAGTTTGCTCTCTGTGTAGTACTATCGTCTTGTCTTGTAATTGAAAACCGTATAGGCTTTAGCGTATGCACGCTTTGGGGGAAATGCCACGCATTTTGAGGCTCAATGCATGCGCATCTTGTAGACGACTGTCAAAAATTCAGTCAGGAGAAACGTCATAGCACTAAACGGTCCCGTCAGTGATACACCTGAATCAGGCTTTTGCATAAACTGGCTTCGGAGGCACACGCAAGGCGCCACATAGTTTCGGAAAGCAAGCAAGCATTACCCCAGTATTAATGCCTTACTGGGCTCTTGAATTGTGCTGCTTCACTAATTGTTACTCCTGTACATTGCCTTGATGCTCCTGTGACTGCATGCCGCAAATCATTCAGAGAGTTCGTTTGCTTATTATCTTGGTCGTACTTTAAAGCTCTGCGCAGCAAGTCTGCTTGCTGCTATTGCTGTGCTGAGACTGTGCATCGTGTGCACGCTGGGAAGGCTACAGTGCTTATTTAGGCTCAAAGCGTGCGAGTTGTGTAGGCGAAGGTCAGAAATGCAGTGAGTAGAACGGTCATATAGTGCCATGTGGTCCGGTCGGTGATTCACATTTTTGCATGAGCTCGCTCTTGGGAAACGCAGAACGCGCCGCATAGCTTTGGTTAGCATAGACATACACTTGTGCGTGGACAGAGTACAGAATCTCTTTAGCTTTGGGTACTCGATAGGCAGGCGCCTGTTGGACAATCTCTTGGTTTGAGCATGCCTTTTGGGGAAGTCTCAGAACTGCAATTTCTCCTTATATGCTGGTCGTGCATCTTGATTATTTCAAGATTTGTGTCTTGCTGGGTCCTCGGATTATGCTGCTGCACTCTAATTCTTACTCGTGTACATTGCCCTGATGCTCCACTGACTGTATGCCGCACATCATTTAAAGGGAGTGCGTTTGCTTATCCGTTCGGTCGTACTTTAAAGCTCTGCACAGCATCTGCATGCTGCTATTGCTGTGCTGAGACTGTGCATCGTGTGCACGCTGGGAAGGCTACAGTGCTTATTTAGGCTCAAAGCGTGCGAGTTGTGTAGGCGAAGGTCAGAAATGCAGTGGGTAGAAGTGTATGACCCTTGCCATGCGATCCGGTCGGTAATTCACATTTTTGCGTGAGCTCGCTCTTGGGGAACACAGAACGCGCCGCATAGCTTTGGTAAGCATAGACATACACTTGTGCGTGGACAGAGTACAGAATCTCTTTAGCTTTGGGTACAGAGTCGGCAGGCGCCTGTTGGACAATCTCTTGGTTTGAGCATGCCTTTTGGGGAAGTCTCAGTACTGCAATTTCTCCTTATATGCTGGTCGTGCATCTTGATTATTTCAAGATTTGTGTCTTGCTGGGTCCTCGGATTATGCTGCTACACTCTAATTCTTATTCGTGTACATTGCCCTGATGCTCCGCTGACTGTATGCCGCATATCATTTACAGGCAGTGCGTTTGCTTATTTGCTCGGTCGTACTTCAAAACTCTGCGCAGCAAGTCTGCTTTCTGCTATTGCTGTGCTGAGACTGCGCATCGTGTACACGCTGGGAAGGCTGCAGTGCTCTTTTAGGTTTAAAGCGTGCGAGTTGTGTAGGCGAAGGTCAGAAATGCAGTGGGTAGAAGTGTATGACCCTTGCCATGCGATCCGGTCTTTGTGTGAGCTGTCTTGTGGGGGACACAAAGCGTGCCACATAGCTTTGGTAAGCATAGACGTACACTTGTGCGTGGGCAGAGTGCAGAATCTTTTTCGCCTTGGGTACTTGGTAGGCAGGCGCCTGTTGATGAACAGAGCGCAGGAGTGTGTTAATGTTGGGCGTCTGTTGAGCGGGTGCCTGTTAGGGCACTTTGACGGCAGTGCAGGTACTAGCTTTTGCTTCGCCGTAGTTGCTCATAGCTCAAGCTGTTGCAGATTCTTGTAACGTGCAGCGGAACGGGGTGTAATATTTGATCTCCTAACATTCCCCACTCAGCATAGAGGCATGCTATTCGTTCTCCTTCGGTATTTAGCTGGTTTTAAGTGTACGCGCCACTATTGCACATGATAATGATTTTTACGCGGACAGCCACTGCTTAAATATTTCAAAGGCATGCGATTCGCTTTTGGCTTCCAGGGAGGTTGGCGTGTGGTTACTTTCGCAGGACGAAGAAAATTTATAGTTACCTGGATGTTTGCCGTTTTGGCCCCCCTAATGTTAGCATGTGAAAAGCAGCGGACTTTTTGCGGCATTGGTGCCTGAAGAAAATCTTGAAGAAGGTACACAAGCTTATTGCCGAAATATGCCCAGTGTAAGCTATTTGGAATTTCAGAAGTGGATATCGCCTTATATTGTGGGCTTTGAGAAATCTTGGCCTAGGAGAGCTTCCACCGTCAAGTAGCGCGTCACTCGCCCATCATGCAGCAAGCGATTGGTGGCCTCACGTTGTGAGTGCCTTCAGCGGAGAAATGTTCGACCAGGGGTGCAGTTATCGTTGCTCTCCCGTGACAGAGTCGGCTGTCGCTGTTTACTTCGCGTTCTCGAAAACGTGCCAGTGGACTTCGCCTGCTCGCGCGTTCATAGGTCCCATAGGCTTTGCATTTGCAAAAGCGCTCCAGTTAGCTTTCATAATGCAGTAGATTTCCAGAATCTTAATGAGACATCCAGATTGTATCCAGTGAGTCGCTAGAAGCAAGCCACCAAATTAATGACCTAATATGTCAGGTACGTTCACCACTCTACCAGTGGGGCGATATAAACTTTCGGCTTACAGCTACCTCGTTCAAATGCCAACCCAAAAAATACACTATGCTTCGCATGGTGATGCTATTTAATTTTCTCAGTTGCCGAATTTTGCGTATATACGTTTGTCGAAAGTCGTAGAGGAGCTGTAAAAGCTGTTCGTACTAATGAGGTGGCGCAGAATGCTGCATGCACCTAGGTAGTGAAGGACACGTTGGTTTGTTGCAGGTCCGACACGCAGGGGACTATACATGCTTCACCTAGCGCCTAATGGATTGAGTTTGAGTTCAGCAGCTGCTTAAGTCGTCGACAGGCGCTTAGACAAAATCTAACTCATCAGCGCATAGCAACGCAGTTACATAGGATGAGGCTACAGTGGGTCACCTGCTGCTTCTTGGCCGCACAGTGAAGCGTGCTGCATTTATGAGGCACATTTTTTCCTGCGATCCTAGTATGCGTCACTGCGTCTTACCAGATTGCAGAGTAACCCCGTAGAGTGGCGAAATTACAGGAGAAAAGTTCATCCAACCTAGATGCAACTCGTCGAAGTGAGAAATCAAAATTGCATACCATCCGCATTTCGAGAATGTGCTGACACCATCTTCGTTTGACAGCTGTCCCTGCGGGTGGCAGTATCGTTGCCTTCGGCATCTCCTATGATAGCTTCTCGTATCAAAGGGTGTTAACATTCCTGAGGTGTATGGCCGAATTCCAGAGGCACTGCTCTTTAACATTTAGCACAACAGCACCTGAAGTATAACGCAAAGCGTTTATATACGGCGAACAGCGGCGTTCAAGTTGGATCAAGATTTACCACGTGACGACAACATAACGGGGAAGTCGAGGGTTCAAGTCTTTCAACGTGTATGTGTGAATTAAGCATTCTACTTGGAACGTACACTGATTTGAACAAATTACAAGCACCATTGGAGATGGCTTTTTCTCGAACCTTTCCCTGGCTTTCTCCCTTCGTTTTTTCTGTGCACTTAAAAATCATGGGCAGCTTGGTTTTCTACACGTATTGACATGATTGCCATAGGAGGGAGGACCCGTGTGAATTCTATTTTACACTGGATGTAGTTATGTTAACGCAGGGTGACCTTCGATCTCCACGAATTTTAGGTGCTATAGCATCATTAACTGAATGCAACTGCTAACCAAGTGCTTTCTCCACATAAACTGATATCTCATGACGTTGAATTGTCGCATTTTTGGCATTCCTTGTAAGTAGTGGTGGCCATGAACTGAGCACGTTTTCGGATGCACAGGAATTTTTGAGGAAGCGTGACCCCATTTCAAGAAGCAGCGTCTTCCAAAGCTCACAACTTCACGACTACTTTATTGAATGGTGATGTTTCGTCGAAGTACAATGCTAAGTTATGAATGAACCCTGCGCGCAGTTGTAGTTCATTCACGTTTTATGAAGTAGTCCTTCCATCCAGCTGATGATTCGTGCTATCTACATTGTATAGCGTTTTCTTCCCAACTTTGGAATATTACACAATTTTACAACTTCAGCGCACGCCACTTATTATGAACTAGTGAACTATCGATTCGTTGCTGCTTGTGTGGACGCGTGATCAAGGGCTGATACGCATTCATATAAAGGTCTGGACACTTTACACATTACAAATAACTCAGTAGTCATAACAGTGATTAGTGCGTTTCAAAATAACTCAGCAGACACCGGCGGCGTACAACCAAAACATCTAAGGGGCATCGAAACCATGGCTCATTAATGGGCTCCCCTGCATTCTCAATAAGCTGTTCTGCTGAGCTCTTCGTGAAGTTTTCCACTTTCGTGGATGGTGAACTAAGTCGGCTACATGCTAGTATCGACTTCTCTGCTCTTCGCTCGGGTCCGGACTGCACAAGTGCTCCCTTTTTAGACCGTTTCTCGTATGTCTCTTTTGCTTTCGACTGTGGCGATGCTTGGCTTCCTTTCTGGCTAATTCGTAGCTGCACCGAACGAACTCTTCTAATCCTGTGCAAGCTCGGCCTTAAGTTCTGGTACGAGACCCTGCTTAAGACTCTTTTCGACACTTCGTTCCATCAAAGGGCCATTCGGGCAATAACTGTAAAGAGCGCCGTTGCCGCTTGGCGGCAGCAACTGCACCGGCTTCAATCGACTGGAATTTATCCTGAAGGGCGTAAACCCTTAATGGTTCGTCTTCCCGTGCCATTATCGTACTTCGTGTCGGCAAAGTGCCCCAGTTCCGAAGTTTTCAGACCACGGGAGCTCAAAGTGTTCGCAATAGAAACTCATCGCCGCTTAGGTGCAGCGACTCGCGGTCAAGCTCCTGTAGCGCTGTTCAAGTTGTCGGACTCCCCTCTACGGAAAAAACACGTGCAGTCTTTTTAACGTTAGCAGTGCAGCAGTCCATAAAATTACTGCAGAAGACGTCTGAACCGTCGGAAGCCCAGCGTACGTTCGCAATGTTGCCGCTGCGAGCGTTATGCACCTGCCTTGAACACTTCGGATACAATAAATTCACTCCTCAGAGCTTCGAAAATGATACTCAGTGACCAGTGACAAGAGAAGGGATTTTGATTTGCAATTTTTTTCATACAAGAATGAGCACACCACCAATGTATCAATTTGCGAACAGTTGAACTTTCGCTTTAGAAAGCTGGTCGCAGCTACGTCAGTGTGAACCTCACCAAGCTCATGATATGAAAACAGCAATCCACTACGTCACAGATGAAGGTAGAACCATCAAAATGTTCCAGAAAAACGCTACCAAGGCCGACTAAGAAAAACATTTATTATACGCAGGGAAGAGCAGTGACAACTTGAATCGCTCTCACACAGCTTCAGCATCCTTCGTAGCGGAGGACCCGACGAACTACAACGACTGCAGCGATATCGACTGCAGAGATATCCTCAGCATTCACCGTCAGGTCTTCTGGCATATGTTACTAGAAGGAAAAATGTGTAGATGCCTGGCCACCTCCAGGTAACAATTATTCGAAGATCAGCACCCGAGGATGTTGAACCTTGCGCCCTGTAATATTCAGCAAATTTAGGAGTGGGAGTAAAGTGCCTCGCCGCGCATCATGCAGAGCCACGCAACAGGCCAGCTCCAGCGCAATTAAACAATGTTTCCCCCCTGCAAACAGATGCACACCTCAACTGATGTGCAATGGCCTACACGATTGAGCGCAACTTCTTAGAGCTGCTGCGGCAGGATATATTCCAACTAAAAGGATCGCAAACCAAATGCAAAATAATTGCGTTTTTTTTAGTTTGTTTCTTCAAACGGTGAATTTGATATGCAGAAGCTAATGTTGCGAGTAGTCTGGTGTAATATACATGACATTTGAGCCGCTCCTTAATTTTTCTTAAACAAATGAATTAGGCACCCAAACCTGTGGAAAATACAAAAAAACTGAAATCTCGGGAAATGTAAACAGACAACAAGGCTTCAAAATTCCAAGCGCGAGCAGGCTCCGCAGAGTCACCGCGGCCTTGCCCTTTCGAGTCAAAACAAGCTTCACCCGCGAAACTGTAATCAACGCAATACCTGCCAATGCGGCTAACTGTTATTAGTTCAAAAACTAAAGCCACCACTTTGTGACAGTTCACAAACAACTCGTCCACGTTCACTGCCATAAAAGATGACCATCCACACTAATACAGGCTGACAACAGCTAACTCAGCTGAGGAGAGCCGCACGCTAGGTTCGTCACAACATAAATGACGTTTTTAATATTTCCTCTACTATTTCGATTTCTGCTTCCATAAGTGTGTTTGGACGCTCATCCTCGAGCGGACACGCTACGAGCGTACAAGTCATTTCCATAAGGCATTCGCTCCTAGCTGTTCACAAAAAATACACAACGTCTAACACAATGCCCAAAACACGCATATAACAACACAAAGCAATGCGCTAGCGCAGCGTTACCTGGTTTTGAGCTCAACAGCCTTGTCCACTGAAACACATATTGTGCGACCCCCAAGCAGTTCCACCGCACACTGTTCTGTCTCTGTGTCCACGCTCTCCACTGTTTGCTTAGGCCTTCACTTCGCTCACGAATACCAAAGTTGGCTTCAAGTAGGGCTTGCACCAACAGCCAAATGCGCCAAATCCAGACAAAATCAAAGGCACCACTATCGTCCGATAAAACAGAATGCAACGTGTTTCTTGCAGTTGCCGTTCCACGCAGTACAGCTGCTGAATAAGACTTTGGCCACAAGACTAGCGATTGTCCAAACATACTCTCTACAAAGGTGCACTTTCGCCCACCACTGTGTCCTTGTGATGTTGCACGATGCCGCACACTCTTCCACTGTGTGTTCGGGCCTTCAACTGTGGTCAGTTTAGTTCAAGTAGGGCTAGCAGCAACAAACAAATGCGCCAAATTCAGACAAAATCACAGGCACCACTATCGTCCGATAAAACAGAATGCAACGTGTTCCATGCAGTCCGGAAAAGTGCGTCATCGCGACGACTTATTCTAAAGCCGAACAAGGATAGCGATTGTCTAAGCATACTCTCTACAACAGTATATTTGCGCTCACCTCTGTGTCCTCGTGATACTGCACGATGCCGTGACTTTGCTCAGCGGCACTCCTCCCATAAACCTTTAGCGAAAGTATCTCCAAGAAACTGAGCGCAAGCCTAGTACATCGAACAGAACTTCGATACAGCGCTACCTTAGCACAAGTGTGACCTGCACAGAATACATGAAATCAAACACAAATACATTCAAAGCCGAGGTCTGACACACGATTGCTGGCGAGCGCTCATACCTGACACTTGCAGTTCACAACATTCTGACACTGCGCTGGCCTTGTCCAAATGTTTACACTCATTTTTTTCACGTGCTCGCGCTTCTGAAGCTGACGGCAGGAGTGTGAAGAGAAAAATTTGACGTTCACTTTACTTGCACGTTCTACGAAGAAACACCACATTTCTGTAGAGTGAAAATTCATTCTTTTAAAAGATAACATAAAGATGCAATGCGGGGAAACGCTCCTACAAATTGCATTGTCAAGGCTTTCCTACGACACGTGACGCACTTGCGCGAAGAGCCTGGCAATGCCCACGTCACATAAGTAGATCTAAATGCTAGCACCTACTACGGGCATCTTTCCGTTCGGTGCATTTGCCTCTAGCTTACTTGCTGTACGTAAACGCTTGATGATCGCGCTGCAGTGGTATCATCGGGAACGCAGGCAAACTGAGCCGGGATAGCAACAAAACACCAAAGTCGCCTCAGCCTGTCATATGCTTGTTGTAAGCCTCTTTGGCAAAGTCTAACTAGAC
>NW_013654489.1:0-17464 GCF_000499385.1 Eimeria necatrix
CCCCCCCTGGGGCCCCCCGGGGGGGCCCCCGGGGGGCCCCCCGGGGGGCCCCCGGCCCTGGGGGCCCCGGCGAGAGCGTTGACGACGTTGCCAAGGGCCAGGAGGGACTTGTTGATGGCCTGGGTCTCCTGGAGACGGGGGCCCCCCCTGGAAGGGTCTCCGCGTTCGCTGCCAGCCAAGTCCACAAGACTTAAAGAAGAAACTGTCAGGCGGCCCTGGAGTCTGCGGCGCTGCTTCAGAGTCAAAGACAGCAGCAAGTGGCTGCGGGAAGACACGGCGTTCTCCGTGGTGCGCCCGCTCGCGCGGCTCGCCAGCCCGCGCCGGATCACCTGCCCGCAGCAGCAGCAGCAGCAGCAGCAGCAGCAGCAGCAGCAGCGGGGGGTGCAGCAGCAGCGGCCTGTCATGCTGCGGGAGCACGCAGCTAGCCAAGCAAAGGCGCTCCCAAGGGGCACAACCTGGGGCCCTGGAATGCGCAGGCAGCAGCAAAAGCGTCCAAAGAGACCCCTGCAGCAGCAGCAGCAGCAGCAGCAGCAGCAGCAGCAGCAGCAGGGTACCTGCATCGCCTGCTCGTAGCAGACCAGGGGGGCCTCCGTGGCGTCTGCCACCACAGTCTGGCCACTGGGGGCCTCCCTCACTGCCAGGGGGCCCCTCGAAGGGTCCAGCAAGTCCCGAATTCTTTCATTATAAATTTCCACCAAAGTTGCGGTCAGCTGCACCTCCACGCCTTCCTCCCCCCCTCCCCGGCGGGGGCCCCCGGGGCCCCCGGGGCCCCCCTCTTGGGGGCCCCCCTCTTGGGGGCCCCCCTCTTGGGGGGCCCCCTCTTGGGGGCCCCCCTCTTGGGGGCCCCCCTCTTGGGGGGCCCCCTGGGTGGGTTTTGTCTTGGCCTCAATGGCCTTGAAGAGTTCCTCCAGGGCCCGCGGCATTATCCCTCTTAAGTCTGTAACTTGAAGAGAATGTTTCCGCAGCACTGGGTCTCCTTCTGGGTCCTCACCATCCATGGAAATCCCAGCTAGGGGGCCCCCCCCTTCCCGCGGGGGCCCCCCACCCGCTGGGGGGCCCCCCTCCTCCTGGGGGCCCCCCCCAAAGGGCTCGCTGCAGCTGCCCAGGCAAGCCACAGGTGCAGCAGCGAGGCCCTCGTCCCCTGGGGCCCCCAGCGTGGGTCTGTGGTCTGTGGGGCCCCGGGCCCCAGAGGGGCCCCCGAGAGGGGCCCCGGGGCCCCTCTCGGGGGCCCTTCCAGCTTGCGTGCGGGTCCTGGAGGCGTCGAGGGGCCCCCCGCGGGCCCTGCCGGGCTCGGGGGGCCCCCTGGGGGCCCCCCTGGGGGCCCCCCTGGGAGGGCCCCTGGACCTGTCGAGGGGCCCCTGGGGCCCCTCGGGGGCCCCCGGGGGCCCCTCGAGGGGCCCCGTCATGGTGTAAGTCTTGCCCGAACCCGTTTGGCCGTAAGCCAAAACAGCCCCCGAAATGCCCTCCAAGGCGCAGCGAATTAAAGGCCTACAAGCAGCAGCAAAGACTTCTTCTTGAGAGGCCCTTTGGTCGAAAATATGGGCGAAGGAGAAGCGGTGGGTTTGGTCCCGGGGGCCCCCCACCAGCAGCTCCTGCCGGCCCCCGGGGGCCCCCCCGGGGGCCCCCAAACGCATGCAGCAGGGGGCCCCCCTCTGCGCCTCTTCAAAGGACTCTGGCCGAATCCGCACACAAACTGCGCAGCCCCGCTGCAGCAAAGGCTCCTCGGGGGCCCCAGTCCCGCCGCCAGAGCCCCCGCGAGACACTCCTGCAGCAGCAGCAGCAGCAGCAGCAGCAGCAGCAGCAGCAGCAGCAGCAGCGCAGCGTGAGCGAGACGCAGCTGGACCCAGGCCACTAAGCCGCCTCCCAGGGCCCCCCAAAAGCCCCCAGGGGCCCCCCAGGGGCCCCCAGAGGCCCTCAGGGGCCCCCCAGGGGCCCCCCAGGGGCTCCTGGGGGCCCCTAGGGGCCCCCAGGGGCCCCAGGAGCTGCTGCGGGCCTGTGGGCCCCCCTGTGGGGCCCCCCTGCTGTACTAACCTGCTGCTTCTTGAGAAGGCGAGTGGCGAAAAGAACCTGCGGAGTTATACTGCATCCAGGAAGGGAGGTCGCTGGGGCCCCTCCAGAGTTTGGGGCCAAAGGGTACAGTGCCCGTGGCTGCGTCTGCTGCTGCTGCTGCTGCTGCTGCTGCTGCGTCTGCTGCTGCTGCGTCTGCTGCTGCTGCTGCTGCTGCTGGGGGCTCTGCTGCTCGCGCGGCACCTGCAGGGAGGACAAGGAGGCAGAGCAGCGATGCAGAGAAACAAGGGCATTCAGCTAGCGGCTCCCACCACTTGTGGTAGCAGCAGCAGCAGCAGCAGCAGCAGCAGCAGCAGCAGCAGAAGCAGCAGAAGCAGCAGAAGCAGTTTCTGCATTCCAAGTATCCGCTGGAGGTCGCCATTTGCAGAGCAACAGCTTAGTTGACCTCACCCGTAGAAGCGGCGTGCTCTTGCTGCTGCTGTTCTTGTTGCTGCTGCTGCTGCTGTTGCTGCTGTTGCTGCTGCGGGTTCTGCTGCTGCTCGCAGAAGTCCTGATTGGGCTCAGAGCACTTGGGCTGTTCAGCCTCGTGTTGCTGCTGCTGCCTCTGAAGCTCCCCCTGCTGGGACTTTTCATTTTCGTGTCCTTGCTGCTGCTGTTGCTGCTGCTGCTGCTGCTGCTGCTGCGGGGCTGTCAGCTGGCTGCTATCTTTTCTCTGGACGTCATCCTGCTGGTGATGTTGCTGCAGAGCATCCGCAGCATCTGCTGCTGCAGCAGGTGCTGCAGCAGCTGCAGCAGGTGCTGCAGCAGCTGCAGCAGATGCTGCTGCTCGTTTGCTCTTCCTGGGCCCCATGATGGAGCCCCGCATCCAAGGCATTTTGCCTTTGATAAGAAGCTGGGGGCCCCTTTGCTGCTGCCCCTGTGCTGCTGCTGCACAGGGTCACTTTGCTGCTGCTGGGGCCCCCCTTTGGGCAGTCTCGAGGCCCTGCAGTTTCGTCAAGGGCGTCTCTGTGTGCGTGGAACGGTAACAGCAGCAGCTGCCGCTGCTGCTGCTGCTGCTGCTGCTTTTGCTGCTGTTCCTGCTGTTCCTGCTGCTGTTGCTGCTGTTGCTGCTGCTGCTGCTGGGGGTTCTAGCAACAGATTTCAAAGCTATGCAGAGGCCCCCGGGTCTACACGTATCTGGGTAGGGCCCCTAGAGGTGCAGCAGTACCTGGCTGGGGCCTCCGGGGGGCCCCTGTGGCTGGGGCCCCTGAGGGCTTGTGTTGTTAGCTGTTGTGTGTGGCTGAGGCCCCCAGCCAGCAGAGGAAGGCGGGCTTGTGCTGCTGCTGCTCATCAAGGCCTTATAAGCCTTAAAATCAGCAAGACAAAGCAGCAGCAGCAGCAACAAGCCTTGCTGCTGCTGCTGTGCTGCAGTTGCTGCAGGGTCACTCCTTCCCACTGCGCAGCCAGACCCTACTTAATCCGGCGCCGCCAAGAGAAACCCGGAAGTCTCTTAAAACCCAAAAATATTCATTTATTATTTGAAATATTTTCACTAAAAGGGCATTAGAATTCCTAGCGATTGCTACCACAGCAGCAGCAGCAGCAGCAGCGCCAGCGGCAGCAGCCCCGCACGGACCTACTGAGCACGAGGCCTCACCTCCAGCAGCAGCAGCAGCAACAGCAGCAGCAGCAGCAGCAACAGCAACAACAACAACAGCTGCAAACTGCAAATCTAAAAGTCAAATCTCCTTCAAATTTCAGAGAGAACACGAGGCGCCCCCAGGCCTCCTTGCCACGAGGTGACCCGGGGGGCCCCTAGGGGCCCCTCGGGGGCCCCTTAGGGGCCCCCGGGGGGCCCCCTAGACACACCTGGGGGCCCCCTTGAGGATCCACGGGGTCCCAAGGGGCCCCTAAAGATATAAAGGCTTTATAAGCCCCAAAGACTCTAAAACGCCCGCAGCTGCCTCTGCAGTTGCTGCAGTTGCTGCCCCGCTGAGGTCCCTCGGTCGATTCCCGGCAGTTCCTAAGCCTCGAGTTCCCTTCTGCTGCTGCTGCTGCTGCTGCTGCGGCTGCTGCTGCTGCTGCTGCCGCTTTTCCCGTTGTTGTTGCTGCTGCTGCTGGCCTAGTGCTGCTGGCTACGCAAGGCGGGGAGGTGCTGAGTGGGGCCCCCGCGTCTTACTCTTTGGAGTCTTCTGCTGCCCCTCCCTGCTGCTGCTGCTGTCGCTGCTGCTGCTGCTGTCGCTGCTGCTGTTGCTGCTGCTCTTGCTGCTGCATTCTTTGCTCCGTCTCCTCAAGGTACTGCCCCTCCTGCATAAACCCAACTCCATCAAATCAACAAAATAAAACATCCAAATAAAAAGACCCTTTGTGGACCTCATAGACCCAAAGAAACTTCCCTCAAGGCCCAGGATACTTCTGGGGGGCCCTCCGGGGCCCCTAAGGGCCTCCCGGGGCCCCTGGGGGCCCCCCGGGGGCCCCCCAAGGTACCCACAAAGCCTGCAGGGGGCCCCCAGCGGGGCCAGCGTGTCTTTGAAGCTTCTCAGTCTGCACATGCAGCTCCTCTTGGGGCCCCTGTAGATGCCCCAAGCTCGTGGGGGGCCCCCGGGCCTGCTAGGGTTTAGGGTTTAGGGTTTAGGGTTTACCAGGTAGGCCTGTTTGGCTGCTTCGAGGTGGTCTCTTAGCTGCACCAGCAGCAAGTCCGTGGGGGCCCCCCGGACTTCAGCTTGCTGCTCAATTTGCTGCGTCAGCTGCTCCAGCTTTTCGTCTATCAGCGCCAGCTTCTCTTCGTCTGCGCCCACAGACCCCCGCAGCTAGCCACAGCTAGCCACAGCTAGCCACAGCTAGCCACAGCTAGCCACAGCTAGCCACAGCTAGCCACAGCTAGCCACGGATGGCCGCAGCTAGCTACAGATACAAACAGCTAGCCACAGCTAGCCGCAGCAAACGGGCGAGCTTTGCTTTTCGTGAGCAACAAAACCCCCTCACCCCCGTGCTGCAGCAGCAAAGATTACTGCCAAAAAGGTGGTCCCGCAGCTGTGCAGGCTGCAGCAGCAGCAGCAGCAAAGAGAAACAAGACGCGCCAGGTAGCAGCATGTAACGCAGCAGCAGCAGCAGCAAGTGCAGCAGCAGCAGCAGCAGCAAGTGGGTCACCTTTGCGTTCTATTTGCTGCCGCTCGAGCAGCACGGCCCTTCTCTTCGTCTTTTCCAGCAAACGGTCGAGGGCCTCCTCGCGTCTCAAGCGCTTATCTGTGAGCCCCAGCAGCAGCAGCAGCAGCAGCAGCAGCAGCAGCAGCAGCCACAGCAGCAGCAGCAGCAGTAGATGTTGTATGAAGACAACACTAAGGTAGGAAGCTCAGAGAACCCCAGCTTCTTCTGCAGGCAGTTTCTGTCCTCCTCTCTGTTGTAGCTTGTTGCAGCCGCAGCAGCAGCAACAGCAGCAACAGCAGCAACAGCAGCAACAGCAGCACCAAAAACAAGAGGCAAGCAGCAACAGCAGCAGCACGAGCGGCAGCAAGAGCGAGAGATCAACGGTGACAGCAGCAGCAGCACAAACAGCAGCGTCAAAAGCAGCAGCAGCAACGGTGAAAAAGCAGCAACCTCAGCAGCACTACCAGCAGCAGCAGCAGCAGCAGCAGCAGCAGCAGCAGCAGCAAGTGCTGCTCACCCTCCCTGGTTTGCTGCAGCAGCAACTGGTGTCTTTGCTTCTCCTCGCGAGTCACTTCTGCCAGCCGCTGCAAATACTGGGCCCTGTAAATGCGGCGAATTTCTGTCAGCTAAAAACAAAAGAAATAAAAAAGTTAAAAAGAAATAAAAAGATTTAAAGAAATTAAAAAGATTAAAAAGATTAAAAGGGATTAAAAGAGTTCAAAAGGAATTAAAAGAGGCAAAAAAGAGACAAAAGGGGGCAAAAAGAGATAAAAAGGAGACAAAACACAGACGCAGCAGCAGCTGCTGCTGCTGCAGCAGCAGCAGCTGCTGCTGCTGCTGCAGCTGCTGCTGCTGCTGCTGCTGCTGCTGCTGCTGCTGCTGCTGCTGCTGGTACCTGTCTCTGCCACATGAAGAGCTCGGCCTGGTAAGGAGTGAGGCCCTCTCTGAGCTTGGCTTGCTGCTGCTGCAGCGGGGCCTGGGGCCCCAGCAAAAAGGCCAGTCTGTGCTGCAGTGCAGCAGCAGCAACAGCAGGGACTCCCCGCACGTCTTCCAGGGTTTTCCGCTGCCGCGGCAACGGCACTGGCACTTGCCTGCAGCACACACTCACGCCCCCTGCTGCTGCTGCTGCTGCTGTTGCTGCTGCTGCTGCTGCTGCTGCTGCTGCTGCTGCTGTTGCTGCTGCTGCTGCTGCTGCTGCTGCTGCTGGTGCGACGGCTGCTGGAGCTGGGAGGGGTGGGCAGCAGCGGAGGGCTCCGTAGGGGTGAGGCGTGCTGCTGCTGCTGCTGCTGCTGCTGCTGCTGTGGTTGCTGCGGGAGGTGAGGAAGGCGCAGCTGCTGCTGCAGAACGTGTGGAGTGGAGCTGACGATGCCCCTGATGCTGCAGCTGCTGCTGCAGCTCTTCCTGCTGCTGTTGGTCGAAACGCAGGTGCTGCTGTTGCTGCCAGTTGAAGCGCTGCTGCTGTTGCAGCAGCAGCTGCTGCTGCTCGCCCAGTGGCTGCCGCTGCCGCTGCTGCTGCTGCAGCTGCTGCACTCGGGCCTGCTGCCGACAGCAAATGGAGCAGCGGCAGCTCTGAGGCCCCCAAAGTCCCTGCCACTACTGTATTCCTTCTTGCTTGAGCCTTTTCACTTGCTGCGCTGCTGCTGCTGCTGCTGCTGCTCTTTCTGCTGCTGCTGCTGCTGGGTTCGAGCTTATGGACCACTCGAGTCTAGAGAAGGGCCCCACTGCAGCAGTGTACGGCAAAGTAGGCATTTCCCGGAGCAGCCAAAGAAAGCAAAATTTGCTGATTTTGTGGGTATTTTGAAGCAGCAGCAGCAGCAGCAGCAGCTGCTGCTGCTGCTGCTGCTGCTGCTGAGAAGCCAAGATCGGGGGCCCCGCCGAGGCCTCCGGGGCCCCTCAAGGTACCCTCGGGCTGCTCTGCAGCAGGAGTTTGTAGAATTCCACTGAAATAAACCCAGATTTAAAAACCTAAACCCTAAACCCTAAACCCTAAACCCTTCCTGCTGCAGCCATTGCAGGCGCAAGGAGCAGCGGGACCCCGTGAGTGCAGCAGAGTGTCTGTAGCTGCTGAAGTCTGGGGAGCCACGCGTGCTGCTGCTGCTGCTGCAAAAGCTGCAGCCTGCAGCAGCAGCAGCAACACCTCAACGAGCAGCAGCAGCAGCAGCGGCAGCAGCAGCAGCAAAAGCCGCAGCCTGCCGCAGAACAGCAGCAGCCGCAGCAGCAGCGGCAGCAAGAGCGGCCGCCTGACCGTCCGACAGCAGCAGCAGCAGCAGCGACGGCAAAAAGCCCCGCACCAGCCACAGCCGCAGCACCGCAGCAGCAGCAGCAGCAGCAGCAGCAGCAGCAGCAGCAGGGGGCGCAGAGCGACGGCGAGCACGCAGCTGCCGCCAGCAGCGCCAGCAACAGCAGCACTAGCAGCAGCAGCAGCAGCAGCAGCAGCAACAGCAGCAGCAGCAGCAGCAACAGCAGCAGCAGCAGCAGGGTGAAGGTTGTGTACAGGAGGCCTCTTTGTGCTGCTGCTGCTCGAGTTCTCGAAGAAGAAAGAAAGCGGCTGACTGCTGAGGCGCAGAAGCAGGAGGTGTGTCTTTGTCTTTTAATTATTTAATTTATTTAATTAATTTAATTTAATTTATTTAATTTATTTAATTAATTTGATTTAATTAATTTAATTTAATTTAATTATTTACTTGTTTTAATTCGTTTGCTTCTTTTTGGTTTGCTGCATTTACTCGTTTGCTGCTTTTCATTTATATCGTCTTATTCATCTTTTGTTGTTTTCATGGAAAGATTGATTTCGTGCTGCTAATTGCTGCTGCTGCTGCTGTGCTGCTGCTGCTGCTGCTGCTGTGTTGCTGCTGCTGCTGCTGCTGTGTTGCTGCTGCTGCTGCTGCTGTGCTGCTGCTGCTGCTGTTGCAGGCACAGCGCGTGGCCCTGACGCGGGAGTGGGGAGAAGCAACAGCAGCAGCAGCAGCAGAGGCAGCGAAACTGCAGCAGCAGCAGCAGGCCGTCAGCAAGCTCAGGTCGCTGCTGCTGCAGGCAGCACCGAACCCCCATGAGGCTGCTGCGCTGCTGCAGCAGCTCAAGGTCACAGCCGACTCAAAGTAGCCGCAGCAGCAGAATATGCAGCAGCAGCAGCAAGTGTAGCAGCAGCAGCAGCAAACGCAGTAGCAGCAGCAGCAGCAGCATAGGCAACAGCAGCAGCAGCAGCGAAGGCAGCAGCACCTCATTGGCAGCAGCAGCTGCTGCACACAAGTCCACAAGACATGCAGGCCCCCTTTAGAAACATTGACAGCGCAGGCAGCTGCAGCAGCAGCAGCAGCAGCAGCAGCAGCAAAGACTACAGAGTGTGCCTCATGGCCTGCTAGAGCTGCTGCTGCTGCAGCTAGCTCTGCTGCAGCGGCAGCAGCTACAGCTGCTGCTGCTGCTGCTGCGTGTTAGCCCTGAGGACCCCCGAAAGTGTCTTGCTAAAATTTTAATTATTTAAATTTTTATTCAAAATTTAGATAAAGCTGAAGGCAGCTGCAGCAGCAGCTGCAGCAGCCGAAGAACTGCTGCTGCTGCGTTGCTGCGGGGCTCTGCGGCTGCTGCCTCGCCAGCTGCATGCGAGACACCGGGCTGTCTATTGGATCTTTTTTTCGAATTTTCGAATTAAAACTCAAAATTAAATTTAATTTACCATTTTAGACACAAAAAGGGCCCCCTGAGCAGCCCTTGTCGCCTCTTTGCTGCTGCGGGGGCCCCCGCCGACCCGCAGTACCCAGCAGGGGGCCCCGGGGGCCCCTGCTCCTTCGCTGCAGGGGGCCCCTGGGTACCCCTTTGTGGCGACAGTCCAAGCCAGGCCCTGCAGGGGCCCCCGGGGGCCCCCAGCCCTGCTTCCAGGGGCCCCCAGGGGCCCCCAGAACTGCCAAATGGCCCTAAGGTGGGGCCTCCTGGGGGCCCTCTCGGGCTCCAGCAGCTGTGCCCTGTGGGCCTGGGTGCAGCGGCGGCGCAGCGAGGCCCTCCTGGAGGCCTTCCACAGTGCAGCTGAGGGGCCCCCGGGGGCCCCCCTGGGGGCCCCCCTGGGGGGCCCCCTGGGGGGCCCCCGCTGGGGGCCCCCCAAGCAAACCCCCCACTGTTCTACGCTGACGGAGCTGCAGCTGCTGACGAACCGGGTGGTTGTTGCTGTGGCAAAAGCTGTCTGCAGCGCAGCAGCAGCAGCAGCAGCAGCAGCAGCAGCAGCACAGGAGGGGACCCGCAGCAGCAGCAGGGACACGGGAGGCTGCAGGTGAGGGGCTGCAGCAGCAGCTTAAGGCCCCTGTACCCAGAGCAAGAAGCCAAAGCTGCTGCAGCAGCATCTGCTGCTGCAGTGGCAGCAGAAACTGCTGCAGCTGCTGCTGTGGCAGCAGAAACTGCTGCAGCTGCTGCTGTGGACGCAGCTTCAGCAGCGCAGTTTGCTGTCGCTGGGGCAGCAGCAGCTACGGCAGCAGCAGCAGCAGCAGCAGCAAAAGAGCGCAATGTCTGTAGGAGCAGCAGAGGTTGGGGAGTTGGCTGCAGCAGTGCCTTGCTGCTGCAGACTGCTGCTGCTGCTCGCTATAGTGGCTTTCAATGTCTGCTGCAGCTGCTGCAGCTGCAGTATGTTGCTGCTGCCTTCTGTAGCTGCGGTTCATCGTGGCTGCTGCTGCTGCTGCTGCTGCTCTTTGCTGCTGCTGCTGCAGCGTGCCTCAGTAGCTGGCCTGAGGTGTCTAGACACCTATTTAATGCATGCAAAAGAGCCCAAAAGCAAACAAAACGAGTTTTGCTTCTCAGGTGTACATACACCTGAAAATAAGGCGTTTTGCCGCCTCTTTTGAGGTGTACGTACACCTCAGCATGGAGCCTTTAGAAACCGCTTTTTGAGTGTTTAATTTCACGCAGTGTACATACACTCCAATTAGTCTGAGAAGTGCCCTCTCCAGAGGGCTGCTGCCTCTGTTGCTGCTGCTGCTGCTGCTGCTACTTTTGCTGCTGCTGCTGCTGCTGCTGCCCTCTCAGGGCACGGTTGTAACCCACGGGGCTCCCTGTGCAGCCCCTTGGGGGCCCCCTTTATGGGGGCCCCCCTGGGGGCCCCACTTATATGTGCTGCGGGGGCCCCCACAAGCTGGCAGCTCTTTTGCTGCTGCCTTTGAGGGGCTCTTGCTGCAGCAGCAAATAGCTTCGGCTGGGGGCCCCCCGCGGGCCTTTGGCGCTGCAGCTGGGTCTTGGGGGGCCCCCAGGTGACCCTGGGGGGCACTGGGGGCCCCTGTCTTGGGGGAGGCCCTGGGGGCCCCCTGCTGCATGCAAAATATGTTTTATTTTCAATATAATGTTTAATTAACAAAGTTGCTGCTGCAGGGGCCCCACAGTTGCTGCTGCTGGGGGCCCTCGCCGCCGCTCTGCCCAGTAGGGGGGCCCCCAGGTCTGGGGGCCCCTGAACTGCTGCGTTGGGCCCACAAGTACCCACTCAGGGGCCCCTGCTGCAATTGCTGCTGCTGCTGCTGCTGCTGCTGCTGCAGCTCTTCTGCGGCCTCACAACCACCTGCAGCAGCGGCAGCAGCAGCCAACAGCAGCAGCAGCTGGGGGGCCCCTCAGGGGCCCCTCGCAACAAGATGAAGAGGGCCTCGCAAGGCACGCAGTGGGGCGGTGAAACACGGGTAGCAGCAGCAACAGCAGCAGCAGCAGCAGCAACAGCAGCAGCAGCAGCAGCAGCAGCAGCAGCAGCAGCAGCAGAATCGTCAGACGATGAGCCCGAGATAGTTGGCGTGTCTTTAACAGCAGCTTGCCTACAGCGCCCCCAAACGCCGCAGCTGCTCAAGACTGCAGCTGCTGCAGCGTTTGCCTCTGCTGCTGCTGCTTCTGCTGCTGCTGCCGCTTCGCCTCAGCAGCAGCAGCAGCAGCAGCAGCAGCGGCTGGTGCAGCAAGGCGCAGCAAATGCGTTGCAGGCAGCAAGTGTTGATGAGAGACCCCACAAAAGCGAAGCAGCGTGTTCGCAGCCAGCAGCAGCAGCAGCAGCAGCAGCAACAGCAGTAACAGCACCACTATCGACACCAACGGCAGCAGCAGCTGCAGCAGCAACAGCAGCAGCAACAGCAGCAGTTCAGTTCGCGTTGCATTCAGCCACCAGCATCGACGCAAACATGCCAAAGAGACGGAAGGGAGAACAGCAGCAGCAGCAGCAGCAGCAGCAGCAGCAGCAGCAGGTCTCACTGAGTGCTCACACTGTTTCACCAACAGTAAGAGAACCAGCATCAGAGCCGCACGCTGCTCTTGCTGCTGCTGCTCCTGCTGCTGCTGCTGCTGCTGCACTCACCTCAGCAGCAGCTGGAAAAGAAGAAGCAGCTGCTCCGTCCCTGCTGGCGTCAGCAGCAGCAACGGCAGAACCTCCAGCAGCAGCAGCAGCAGCAGCAGCAACAGCAGCAGAACCCCCAGCAGCAGCAGCAGCAACAGCAGCAGCAGCAGCAGCAGCAGCGCCCAGTCTGACTGCAGTGGTGGTGAAGGGCTTGAGAGAACTGGCTGAGGTGTATGAACAGCAGGGAGAAACATGGAGGGCCAGCGGCTTCCGCAGAGCTGCTGCTGTTGTTGCTGCTGCATGCGGGCTCTCTGCTGCTGCTGCACTGAAGCAGGGACTGACGCGCAGCAACCTCCACCTGCTTCGGGGCCTCCCCGGAGTGGGCCCTTCTGTCTTTGCAACAATTCAGGAAATTGCTGCTAGAGGCAGCAGCAGCAGAATGGCGCTGCTGCAGCAAGACCCAGCAGCAGCAGCAGCGCAGCAGCAGCTGCAGCTCATTTTCGGCGTGGGCCCCAAGACTGCCAGGCTGCTGCACGCCAAGGGGCACACGCTCCACTCCCTCAGGCAGCAGCAGCAGCAGCTGCAGCAGCTGCAGCAGCAGCTGCAGCAGCTGCAGCAGCTGCAGCAGCTGCAGCAGACGAAGGCTGCCGGCGCTTTCAGCGGCAAGCCCGAGCCCCTGGGGCCCCTGGCCAAATTTGCTGCTGCTTCCTCGACGTCTGCAGCAGCAGCGGCAGCAGCCGGAGAAGAAGCCGCTGTTGCTGCTGTTGCTGCTGCTGCTGCTGCTGCTGCTGCTGCCTTTCCCCTCCGCGGCGAGCAAGCTGTGGGGCTGCGCTACGCTGAGGCCCTTAACTTGAAAATCCCTCGAGCTGAAGTGGCAGCAATTGCTGCCTTCCTGCAGCGGCTGCTGCTCCATAGCCCCTGCAGCAGCAGCAGCAGCAGCAGCAGCAGCGGCAGCAACTGCAGCAGCAGCAGCGGCAGCGGCGTCAGCAACTGCAGCAGCAACGGCGGAGATGCAAGCACTGGCTGCCTTTGCTGCCGTTGCTGTGGAACCTCATGCGCCAGCTACTTCAGCGGCAGCAGCAGCAGCAGCAGCAGCAGCAGCAGCAGCAGCAGCAGGCCTGAGTTTTTGCTGGAGATAATGGAAGTGATTTGCTGCGGCAGCTACAGAAGAGGCCGCAGCGAATGCGGAGATATAGATATGCTGCTGATTAAAGGAGACAGCTGCAAAGACCCTAAAATCATATTCAAGTGAGCTGCAGGGTTTAGGGTTTAGGGTTTAGGGTTTAGGGTTTAGGGTTTAGGGTTTAGGTCTTTTAGCCGGGGGTTTAGGGCTTCGAGCATGGCAGCTGGGGCCTGCAGGCAACACTGAGGGAATTGCTGCTGCTTCTTCCTCCCTTGCTGCTTCTGATTGGGTTTGCTGCTGCTGCAGTGCTGCTAACGGTATTTGCCGCAGCCGCTGCTGCTGCTGCTGCTGCTGCTGCTGCTGTTGTTTCTGCTGTCGGGCTGGCAGTGGCGCGCTGCCGCTTGCTGCTGTAATGTCAGTGCGTCCATTATCTGGCTGCATGATCGTGTTAAGTCGCTGCTGCTGCCGCTGCTGCTGCTGATGGCGTTGCTGCTGCTGCTGCTGCTGCTGCTGCTGCTGCTGCTGCTGCGCAGAGTGGTTGAGCTGCTGCGGCGGCATGGCCTCATTGTGCAAGACCTGCAGTACAAAAAGATGCACAAGGAGGGCTCCTCAGCGAGCGACGCAGCAGCAGCAGCTGCAGCAGCAGACACAGCAGCAGCAGCAGCAGCAGCCGCAGCAAGTGACACCGACGAAGGCTCAGACAGTAGCGTTGGGGATCCTCCGATGCCCTCTGCTGCTGCTGCTGCTGCTGCTGCTGCTGCTGCTCCCCGTGTCATTCCTCTCACAGGCAAGCTGAAAGGAACGTGTGAGGGCTACTTTGGCTTCTGCTGCTGGCCGCCTTGGCCCAGCAGCAGCAGCAGCAGCAGCAGCAGCGGGAGCTTTGGGGGGCCCCCGCGGTGCGCTGCAGCAGCAGCAGGCCTGGCGTTCTGCAGCGCAGCAGCAGCAGGCTGCCCCTGCTGCGCCCGCGCCTGGCAGGGGCCCCTCAGCCCCCGCAGAATTGACTTAAAAACTTATCCTGAAAGCATGAGGGGCCCCTCTTTGCTTTACTTCACTGGCAGTTCTGTCTTCAACAGAAGCTGCCGCTGCTGGGCCAAAAAACAGGGCTTTTCCCTCGACGACAGGGGCCTCTACGTCCTCCAGGGGGGCCCCCGGGGGGCCCCCCCGGGGGCCCCCCACGGGGCCTCCATAGGGGCCCCCGTAGGGGCCCCCGGGGGGGCCCCCGGGGGGGCCCCCCCGGGGGCCTCCCCAGGGGCCGCCGCGGGGGGCCCCCAGGGGGCCCCCTTGGGGGCCCTCCGAGGGGGGCCCCTGGGGGGCCCCCGGGGGCAGGGGGGCCTCCTGGGGGCCCCCCTTGTGGAGGGTTTAGTACCCTGTGCTGCAGAAGAGGATATACTGGAAGTCTTGGGTCTGTACCCTGCGAAGCCCCACGAAAGGGAGGGCCCCGCGCAGCCAAAGGCCTTTTTGCTGCTGCGGGGGGCCCCCTAGCCCCAGGCTGGGGGCCCCCCAACAGGCCCGGGGGGCCCCCCAGCGAGTCGCAGCAACTCGCTGCTTGCTGCTGCGGCTGCTGCTGCAGCAGCTGCTGCGGCTGCTGCTGCAGCAGCTGCTGCGGCTGCTGCTGCTGCAGCACAAGGCCTTGGGGCCAATCTGGGGCCCCTTAAATGCCCTAGAATGGGGGCCTCTGAGGGGGCCCCCAGAGTCATTTTCTATTTTTTTGTTTATCTCTCTCAACTTTTTCTTTTTTTAGTTTTTTTGTTTCCGTTTTTTCCTTTTGTGTGTCTTCTTTCTCTCCCTCGCTGCAGCTGCTGCTGCAGCGGCTGCTGCTGCAGCGGCTGCTGCTGCGCAGCTCCGGCCTACACCCTAGTTACTGGCAAAAATGGGGCCCCACAAATGTTGTGGGGCCCCCCAGGGGCCCCACAACATCTGTGGGGGCCCCCCGGGGCCCCAGAAAGGCCTGTGGGGCCCCGCCGGGGCCCCCTGCTGCAGCAGCAGCGTAAAGGGGGGGCCCCCCAGGGCCCCTAGGCCCTTGGGGCCCTAGAGCATGGGGGCCATGGGGGCCCCTAAGGGCCCTCGGGGCCCCCAGAGTTTAGGGGCCCCGGGGGCCCCAGGGGCCCCAGGGGCCCCACGGCCAACTAGAGGCCCTGGGGGCCCTAAAGGCTTGAAGTGGCTTAAAGACTATCGGCCTGAGGATTCAGCCAAAGTCTTTCTTTGCTGCTTTGCTGCTGCTGCTGCTGCTGCTGCTGCTGCTGCTGCTGCTGTAAGCTAGTTGCCGCTAGGCGCAGCAGCAGGCCCTCCTTGTCTGGAGGCTGCAGCAGTAAGGTCCAGCAGCTGTCTCAGCTGAGCCGTTGCCCTGCCGCGTCTGCTGCTGCTGCTGCTGCTGCTGCTGCTGCTGCTGCTGCTCGCAGCTGGAGGCGCAGCAGCAGGCACTTGGCCTGAAACAGGCCCCGAGTGGAGGCCCCCCAAAGCGGGCTGCTGCTACGAGCAGCAGCAAAGTTCGCAGTTGCTGCAGAGACCCTTGCAAGCAATTTTCTCGTAGGGGCCCCCTCAGGTTTTCTTGCCTGGTGGGGCCCCACAGCGGGGCCAGCAGCAGCAGCAGCAGCACAGCAGCAGCAGCTCAGCAGCAGCAGCACAGCAGCAGCCACAGTGCTAGTTGTGTCTTAAGGACATAGAAGGGCTGCAGTTTCCCAGCAAAACCTTCCCACAGGCGATCGCCAGCAGCAGCAGCAGCAGCAGCAGCAACAGCAGCAGCAGCAGTAGAAGCACGGCCACGGCAGCAGCGCGGCAGCAGCAGCGCGGCAGCAGCAGCGCGGCAGCAGCAAAGTAGCAGCCCGGTGAAGCGAGGGCAGCAGCAGCTGGGCCTCTAGGGGTCCCCAAACCCTAAACCCTTGAGGGTTTTCCGCGACTCCAAGCAGCACTGCAGCACCCCACAGCAGCTGCTACAGCAGCAGCAGCAAGTGCAGCAACTAAGGACCCCAGATGGGGGGTTTTGTGTGCAGCAGCAGCGCTTTCTGTGTCTTCCGCTGCTGTGTCTTTGGAGGCCCCTGGGCCGCAGCGCTTTGCCTAGGCAGCTCGTTGCTGCTAGTGCTGCTGCTGCTGCTGCTGCTGCGGCTGCTGCTGCTGCTGCGCGCCTTCGGGGCGGCCGCACGCAGCGAAAAGTCGAGGCGGCAGCAGCGGCAGCAGCGCCAATGTCACCAGCAGCAGCAGCCGCAGGGGCCTCGGCAGGAGCAGAAGCAGCAGCAACACAAGCTGCAAAGTAAGGCGGAGCAGCAACAGCAGCAGCAGCAACAGCAGCAGCAACAGCAGCACCACCGGCATGAACACCAGCAGCACCAGCAAGATCTGTTCCGGGGTCTCGTGAGCGGCACCCACTTGCCGCGTCTGGAAGCCCCCGTTTTTGCGTTTGTTTTAGTTTAATTTAATAAAAAGAGACACAATTTTAGCCAGATTTCAAAATAACTAGAAATTTATTGCTGCAGGAGCAGCGGCTACGGGCAGCGCCGCCGCCGCCGAAGCAGCAGCAGCAGTTGCTGCTGCTGCTGCAGGAGCAGGTCGCCTAGAGCCCGTGGACCACTGGGAGAGGCCGCACGAACTAAATGTGTTCCTTTATGTGCCCTCAGTTTGTTTTTTAAAATAAAGTTTATCATTTTGAGGCTCATAAGAAGAGGGGAACCCGTAAGGTGCGTTTGGAAGCTGCTGCTCTTGCAGTATTCGTTGCTGGGGGTCGGCCCTGCTACAGCCGCAGCAGCAGCAGCAGCAGCAGCAGCAGCGGCTGCAGCAGCAGATCCTTTACCCACTTCCGCAGGGCCCCTGAGTTCCCCAAGACTGAAACCTTTAGCTAGGAAGCCGAGGCGGCGGCCAGAGTGTACAGCAGCGGCTGCAGCAGCAGCGACTAGCGCGGCAGCAGAAGCAGCAGCAGCTGCTGGAGCCGCACGACCCGCAGCAGCAGCGGCAGCAGCAGCAGCGCCCTCCGCTGCTGCTGGTGTTCATGCCGCACTCTTCAGCTCATTTGCGCAGCTTCTTGACCGGGAAGATCCGCCGCAGCAGCGCTAGCCGCTCGCAACGAGCTGCAGCAGCAGCAGCAGCAGCAGCAGCAGCAGCAGCAGCAGCAGCAGCAGGCTGTGCAGCGCAGTGTCTTCCCAGCCGCGTGGTGGCCCTGCAGCAGCCCTCATTTTAAATGGGAAGGCAGGTCGCTGCCTCGTTTGTGTCTGCTGCTGAGGCCTTGGGAGCGCGCCCGCAGCAGCAGCAACAGCAGCTGCTGCAGCTGCTGCAGCTGCTGCAGCAGGGACGGACTCGACTTGCTGCTGCGGACCTGTGAAGATGCCTTCTCGCCCGAAGCACTCTCCCCTTGCTGCTGCTGCTGCTGCTGCTGCTGCTGCTGCTGAGGGGGACTCAGAGGCTTCTTTGCTTCCTTCAAGAAGCAGCTCCGTGGCTAATCGTGCTGCCAAGGGGGCCCCCTCCAGCAGCAGCCTGGGCAGCATCTCTCTGGGGCCCCTGGGGGGCCCCCGGGGGGCCCCTGGGCACAGTTCCACCCACTCAACCCTTGTCCCCAGGTACAGGGTTGTGGGGCCTTTGGGGGCCCCCTCTCCAGTGCCTGAGACCCCTCGAGACAGCGAGACTTCGGTGGCAGCAGAGGGGCCCCCCTTGGGGGGCCCCCCGGGGCCCCCGGGGCCCCCTGGATTGGAGGGTCCTGAGCGAGCTGGGTCTGGGGAGGGGCCCCCCGGGGTGCTGCAGCAGAGCTCGCGGGTGGGGGGCCCCCCGGGGGCCCCCAGTGGGAGTTCTGCGTCGAGCTGGGGGGGCCCCCCAAGTGCCTTTGCAGATTCGCCGGGGGGGGCCCCCCCGAGTGCTGCTGCTCCGCTGCTGCTGGCGTCCCCACCTACGGGGGGCCCTAGCCCGGGGCCCCCCTCCCCGGGGGCCCCCTCCCCGGGGCCCCCCCC
>NW_013654490.1:0-10000 GCF_000499385.1 Eimeria necatrix
GAGCAGCAGCAGCAGCAGCAGCAGCAGCAGCAGCAGACCTTTTGAATTTGCTGCGCGAGTTCCCTCGTAGGCGCCAAAATAAGAACTTGACACGCCGGCTTGTCGTAGTCAATCTTCTGCAGCGCCGCTATCACAAAAGTCGCCGTTTTGCCCGTCCCGCTCTGCGCCTGGCCGATGGTGTCGTGGCCGTCAATAATTGGCTTTATGCCCCGCATTTGAATGGCGGAGGGCTTTTCGAAGCCGTAGGAGTAAATGCCTCTTAGTAGTTTTTCGTTGAGGGGGAGGCTGTCGAAGGAGGCGACGACTTCGTCTTCGAAGTCCGCGGCGGCCTCCTGCTGCTGCTCCAGCAGCTGCTGCTGCTGCTGCTGCTGCTGCTGCTGCGGGGGGGGGGTCTCCATTTTGCTGCTGCGTGGGAACGTGGCGGATGCTCTGAGCTGCCGAGCCGCAGCGGCTGCAGCGGCCGCAAGCAGCAGCAACGCCGCGCAGCAGCAGCCGCGATGGGCTGCTGCGGCCGCTGCTGCTGCCGCCGCTGCTGCTGCTGCGGGGCCTGCTGCTGCTGCTGCTGCTGCTGCGCCACCCGCAGCAACACACTACTTCCCAATAGCCCAACAGCCCTCTTTTCCTCTCCAACTCCTTTCTTTTTCCCCATCACCTCCTACGCAGAAACGCCAACTTTCCCGCGACCCCCGCGCAAGCGCGCCCAAGCCGCTGCTGCTGCTGCTGCTGCTGCTGCTGCTGCTGCTGCAGCAGCCCCACCACCGCCACGCGCCCCGGGCCGCCGCAGCGGAAAACCTCCCGCTGCTGCTGCTGCTGCTGCTGCTGCTAAAACCCCACACTTTGCAATTCGCACCCAACCAAAAGCCTCCAAACCCCACGCAGACACACCGCCACGCAGCGGCACGCACCGCCCCGCCGCCCCGTGCCCCACACCCGCAACCTGCTGCTGCTGCTGCTGCTGCTGCTGCTGCTGCTGCTGCTGCTGCTGCTGCGGGTGCGCGTTAAAGCGTTTGCGGCAGAAGCTTTTGCTTCCGCTGCTGAGGCCTTCCACTTAGCTGCGGCCCCCATATTTTAGCCGATACACACTGCTGCCAGGACCCCGCCGCACCTCCTGCTGCTGCTGCTGCTGCTGTGCTGCTGCTGCTGCTGCTGCAGCTGGCTGCGGCCTTTTTTAATGCTGCTGCAAATTCTTTTTAAATGTTTTAAACCCTAAGGGACACGCAGAGCCACGGAGACAGACAGGAAGAGACACACACCCTCTTCACCCCGTGTGCACAAGTGCTGCTGCTGCTGCTGCTGCAGCAGGTGCTGCAGCAGGTGCTGCGCAGACTTGGGCTGCTTTTGCTGCAGCAGCTGCAGCAAAATGCCACTTTTTTAATCTCCAAAAAATCTCCATAAAAATCAAAGTAGAAAAAAACCCCACAGGCTCCTGCTGCAGCCGGCCCTTCTCGGGTGTACGTACACCCGGACTGACTAGCCGCAGTGTGGGGTTTCTCCACGGCTGCGACTTTCCTCGCTTTTGCACTATCGCAGCACTAGGGTTTAGGGTTTAGGGTTTAGGGTTTAGGGTTTAGTGGGGGGCCCGGGGAAAGCGCAGCCTGCCCCGCAAGGGGCGCTGTTGAGGTGTACAGACACCTGAACGCGAGGCCCAACTGCGGAACTTTCATTTCTGGAAATCTTTAAATCCAAAAAAGATTTAAATTCAAATTTATGCATTTTGCTGCATGCAGCGAGCCCCTTGCTGCTCTAAGTTCGGCCTGGGCGGCTAAGATAGTGGAGAATAAGTGCAAATAAGAATCCCAAGTGTTTGCAAATGAAGAAATATTAATTTTAAATGCTTTTAGTCTTTTTGCATGCATGTGTAAAGGGCCCCAAAAGCTGTTTTGCGAAAAAAAGCCGACACCTGCGGTGTACGTACACCTCAACTTGCAGTGTACGTACACCTCAACTTGCAGTGTACGTACACCCCGCGCCAAGCCGCAGATCTTCCTGAAATTAATGAGACAAACAAAACAACAATAAACCCGCATGCATGCATGCATGCAAATACTCCAAAAAGCTCAAAAATATGTACAGAAATATATATGGAATAATAAAATATACATAGATATATGTGTGTGTGATATGTGTGTTGCAAAGTATATGCACAGCGTTCATATATATATTATATATCTACAAACTTGGTGCATTTTCCGAAAATGAATTAAAAGATCTTTTAAGTCTTCTTCAAAAAACAATTATCTTAAATTGCGCAAATGAAACAAAAAGACAAAAATGTTTGCTGCAGACACTGCCAGAAAAACCCAGGTGTACATACACCTGAATGCGCAGCACTTGGCAACTTTTTCTTTCCGCGCATGCACGGGGTGTACGTACAGCTCCGCTCGTGCATGCAAGTGAATCTTTTAAAACATGTTTGACAGAACTTTTTTTTATTTTTCAGAAACAATTTTGAATAAAACTGCCAATTAAGGTCTTCATTTATTTATTTCCTAAAACATGTCAGCTGCTTCCATTGCAGCTAAGTTTGAAAGCAACCTTTAAACAAACCCTAAACCCTAAACCCTAAACCCTAAACCCTTGTATGCGCGATGGGTCCAGAATGACCCACACACTCGAGCTACTTGCAAAGAGTTTTCTACTCTGTACTCTAGACCCTAAACCCTAAACCCTAAACCCTAAACCCTAATTCCTGCATTCAGAGTCCCCAAAAACTTAGGAATGAAACTAAATCTTAGTCCATATCCATTTAAGTATTCAAACTCAAAAGGGGAGCAGCAGCAGCAGCAGCAGCAGCAGCAGCAGAAGCGCCTCGAGTGGAGGTGCTTCTACTGCAAATACATGCTCGTGCTGTTGCAACCGCAGCAGCAGCATCAGTTGCTGCTGCTGCTGCTGCTGCTCCTGCTGCTGTTGCTAATAGTCCCACTGCTGTTGCTGCTTATTGTTCCACTGCTGCTGCTGCTGCTGCTGCTGCAACTGCAAGGGCCCCTACAGCAGCAGCTGCAGCCTGCTGACTCTTGTCATGCAGCCGCCCTTATACTGCTGTAGCACCTGGAGGTGCCACTGCCGCTGCCGCTGCAGCAGCAGCAGCAGCCGCTGCTGCTGCTGCTGCTGCTGCTGCTGCTGCTGCTGCTGCTGCTACAGAACCCCGCCTTTCTTGTAACTCATGAGCAAACCCCGGACTGTTTTGCCGCCGCTGCGGCTCCCCCCAGAACAGTGCTCAAGCAACTCGCTTGAAAACCACTCCTGGGAAGCAGCAGTGCTGCTGCTGCTGCTGCTGCTGCTGCTGCTGCTGCTGTGGTCAATGTAGGTGCTGCGCCGCTGCACCAGCTGCTGCTGCTGTTGCTGCTGCTGCTGCTGCCTCTTGCGGGGTGTCGAAGTCTCCAGCTGCTGCTCAGGGTTCAGCAGCACGCGCCTACGGGGCTCCCCCCCAAGGCCAGCGTCCGGCTGCTGCAGCAGTTGCTGCTGCAGCAGTTGCTGCTGCAGCAGCTGCTGCTGCAGCAGCTGCTGCTCCACTTGCTGCTTCTTCGTCACTGCTGCCGTCATCGTGGCTACTGTCGCTGCTCCCGTGTCTGCTGCTGCTGCGTGTCCTGCTGCAGCACAACAGCCTGCCGCTGCAACACCCGAGGCGCTTCCATCTTTCCTTGCAGTTGCTGCTGCTGCTGCTGCTGCTGCTGCTGCTGCTGCTGCTGCTGCTGCTGCCCCACTTCGAGACGCTGGTGAGAGAGACGCTGCAGGAGGAGAGACAGCGCCTCGTGAATGCAAACCTGACCAGTCTTGCTGCTGCTGGCCTTGCTGCTGCTGCTGGCCTTGCTGCTGCTGCTGCCCTTGCTCCTGCTGCTGCAGCTGTTTTTGCTGCTGCTGGTCATCTGGAGTGTCAGAGTCACTCAAGGTAATAACTACAAGGGAAGCAGCAGCAGCATCATCAGCATCGGCAGCAGCAATTGTCTCTGGTCTTTTTGACTGCGGCGAACTGCTGCTGCTGCTGCTGCTGCTGCTGCTGCTTCTGCTGCGGGCTTGCTGCCGCTTCAGACCGCTTTTGCTCGGCCTGCTTTGGCTGCAGTCACACTCTTCTGCTGCTGCAGGTGTTGCTGCTGCAGTTGCTGCTGCTGCCGCTGCTGCTGCTGCCGCTGGAGAACCCAATTGGTGCTGAATTTGCGATCTAGAGACGGAGGCAAAGAGCTGCTGTTCCCGCTGCTGCTGCTGCATCTGCTGCTGCTGCTTCTGCTGCTGTAGCTTTTGCTGCTGCTGCAGCGGTTGCTGCCGCGGTTGCTGAAGTGTCTCCTGCTGAGGCGTTTGATGCGGTCTAGGGCTTCGCTCCTCAGTATGCTGCAATCGTTGCAGCAGCAGCAGCAGCTGCTGCTGCTGCTGCTGCTGCTGCTGCTGCAGAGACCGTGGCTTTCCCATGAAGTGCTGCCGCAGCTGCAGCTGCTGCTCTCGGAGCTCTTCCAGCAGTGGTTTAGGGGCTTCTGTTGCATTGCTGCCCTGCTGCTGTTGCTGCTGCTGCTGCTGCTGCTGCTGCTGGTTGGAGCCCGCAGGCGCTGCTATGGTAACAGGAGCTGCTGCTGCTGCTGCTGCTGCTGCTGCTGCCTGCGGGGAATTACCAGCAGTATCAATGTCGCTCTCTGTGTCTATGTAAACTACAAGCTCGTCATCGGACTCCGCAGCAGCAGCAGCAGCTGCTGCTGCTGCTGTTGCAGCTGCTGCAGCGCGCGGCGATTGCTGTTCCTTCCTCCTAGCATAAGAACCACCAGATGCAGCAGCAGCACGGTGTGCTGCAGGCATCTGAGAAGCAGCAGCAGCAGCCGCAGCATCAGGAAGTTCTGCTGCTTTCCTAAAAGCAGCAGCAGCACGCCTGCCACTGTTGCTGCCACCGGCGCTTGCTGCTGTTGCTGCTGCTGCTGCTGCTGCTGCTGCAGACAGAGCGGGAACGGCGGCTGATTCGGCAACAGGGGGAAACAGCTGCAGCGGCTGCTGGCTGCCATGGTACTGCTGCTGCTGCTGCTGCTGCTGCTGCTGCTGCTGCCTGAGATGTTCGTGTCGCTGCTGCAACGGCCGCTGTTGTGAATGCGCTGCTGCTGATTTCAGAGCGAATCCAGATGGAGAGCATGCAGCAGCAGCAGCAGCAGCAGCAGCAGCAACAGCAGCAGCAGAAGTAGGCGAAGCTGCTTCCGAAATTGCTGTGTTGCTGCTGTTCGGCCGCTGCACGTTTTCTATCTGCCGTTCCACGGAAACCCGAGCAGCAGCTGGAGTAGCAGCAGCAGCAGCAGCAGCAGCAGCAGCAGCGGAGGGTGCGCCTGTTCGCGTTGCTGCTGCTGCTGCATGAGCAGCAAGTGCACTGGATGCATCAAGTTGCTTCTGTTGTTGCTGCTGCTGCTGACCCAGCTGGTGCAGCTGCTGCTGCCCCTCGTTCTGCTGCTGCTGCTGCACTTGCTGCCGCTTTTGCACTTGCTGCTGCTGCCGCGGTTGCTGCTGCCGCTGCTGCAGCTGCTGCAGCTGACTCCCTGGGCAGCAGCTAGCAACAAAGAACTGCTCCAAAAGACACAAATGACAAGTCTGCATGTCAACTACGAGCTGCCGTTTGCTTTTGACGAAGAAGCGGCAGCTGCTGCTGCAGCAGCAGCAGCTTTGCAGCCGCATCTTCCAGGGCTGCAGGAAAGCAGCAGCGCGCAGCAGCAGCAGCAGCAGCAACAGCAGCATCTCTGCAGGGGAGCCCCAAGGGAATCGGAAGAGCAACTGCTGCTGCTGCTGCTGCTGCTGCCGTTTCTGCTGAGCAAGCGCCTCCGGGCTCCTCCACAGTGCCTGCTGCTGCTGCTGCTGCTGCTGCTGCTGCTGCTGCAGCTCCTGCTCCTGCTGCTCCCTAATGCGACGCAGCAGCGGCAGCACAGCCACAGCACTGCCCAAAGAGCGCCATCTCGTCCAGGCGTTGGTCTGCTGCTGCTGCTGCGGCTGCTGCTGCTGTTCCTGCTGCTGCTGCTGCTGCTGCTGCTGCTGCTGCAGGCAGTCAGCCAGCTCCCGCAGCATTGCTCGGGAGATACAAACCCGAGACCTTCCCCCCACAAAGCCGCCAAATGTTATTCCGCTGTGCAGCAAAAAGCGACATGGCGTGTCTTCTACAGATTTCTGCTGCCTGCGCGGCAGCAGCAGCAGCTGCTGCTGCTGCTGCTGCTGCTGCTGCTGCTGTTGCTGCAGCGCCGCCGGGGCCTGATCCTGCTGGTTCTTGTGCAGCGCTTTCCAGTGAGAAGCTAGCTTCTCGGCGGCTGCTGCTGCTGCTGCTGTGTGCGGCTGCAGCTGCTGCCGCCACAGCAAGCTGGAAGTGCTGCTGCTGCTGCTGCTGCTGCTGAGAGCATCGACAAGAAGACTTGCTGCTGCCTCCGGCACCCGCCAGCCCAACACCCACTCTCCTGCTGCAGGGTCCTCGCTGCTGCTGCTGCTGCTGCTGCTGCTGCGGTGGCCGCCGCCTTTAGAAGCAGCAGCAGCAGCAGCAGCAGCAGCTTGGGCCTCCGGCAGCACATGCAGCAGCACTGGCTGAGGCAGCCCTGCCCGACGGCCTTGGCAGCCGCACAGCTGCTGCAGAGAATGCAGCAACGGGCCCCGAAACTCGCTTCCTGCTGCTCTTGCTGCTGCTGCTGTTGCTGCTGCTGCTGCTGCTGCTGCTGCTTTTTCCGTTGTTATTTTTCCCGAACTTGTTCCCGCTGCAGCACTGCTTGCTGCTGCTGCCTCAGAGCTGCATGCCCCCCCATGCAGCAGCGCCGCAACGCTTCGCATCACTAAAGGCAATGAAATGCTGCTGCTGCTGTCGCTGCTGCTGCTGCTGCTGCCGTCGGTGCTGCTGCTGCACGTGGGACTACTGCCTGCTGCTGGAGTGCTGCTGCTTGTATCCTCTGGCTTGGCTGATGAGCCTTGCTGCGTTAACCTCCAGCTTCTGCTGCTGCTGCAGCTGCCGCTGCTGTTGCTGGCGCTGCTGCTGCTGCTGCTGCTGCTGCTGGGCCACGGCAGGCACTGGACAGCAGCAGCAGCAGCTGCTGCTGGCGGCTGCTGCAGCGCCGCGAGAACACCAGAGCATTCTGCTGCTGCCAAGGCGAACGCGCTGGCTTCCTTTGCGCGGAGTGCCCCGGAGCAGCTGCAGCAGCAACTGTTGCTGCTGCTGCTGCTGCTGCTGCTGCTGCTGCTGCTTTCTCTGGTGTCGCCACTGCTGCTGCACGCAGACTTGCTGTCGCAGCAGCAGCAGTAAACGGCAGTCAGCACCAGCAGCTTTTGCTGCTTGCTGGTCCACCGCAGCAACGAGCTGAAGCCTCCTTCGTCCCGCTGCTGCTGCACTTCCTGCTGCTGCTGCTGTGCGCTGCAGCGTGTTTCGTCCGGAGCAGCAGCAGCAGCAACAGCTGCTGCTGCTGCTGCTGCTGCTGAGTCCTCGCGGCTCCGCTGCCGCACAGCGCATGCATCCAGCAGCGCTGCGCTCTCGCGGAGGCTCCAAGCAGCAGCAAATGTAGCAGCAAAGGAATCCCGCAGCTGCTGCAGCCGTCCTTCCCTGCAGCAGACACAGATGCAGCAGCAGCAGCAGCAGCAGCAGCAGCAGTGGAAGGCGGTGCAGCATCAGCACGCGGGACGAGCAGCAGCAGCAGGACCTGCATTTAGTGGCAGCAACAGGAGAAATCAAACCCTGGCAACAAAATTGTCCCTTTGCCGAGCCCCCCAGGGGCCGACACCTAAACCCTAAACCCTAAACCCTAAACCCTAAACCCTAAACCCTAAACCCTAAACCCTAAACCCTAGCCCACGAGAGGATGCGGGAGGCCTCAGCAGCTGTCAGAGCAACGCCGCATTGCAGGCCCGTGGCGGAAGCAAGTAGAAACAGGTCACTGATGCCCCCCTCATTGAACTTGCTGCTGCTGCTGCTGCTGCTGCTGCTGCTGCTGCTGCAGCAAGGCAAATGCTGCGCGGCCAACGGGTGCCGCAGCAGCACGACGGGCACTGGGTGCAACGCGCCCAGTAGCCTGCAGCAGCAAAACAGCAGCAAAAATGAATTAATTAATTTCCTTAATCTTCCGAGACATTGTTTGGAATTTGGTGGCAAGAAATAATGGAAGAGACCCACTGCTGCTGCTGCTGCTGCAGTTGCCACCGCTGCTGCTGCTGCTGCTGCTGCTGCAGTTAGTTCTGCTGCAGCTGCTCTCCACAGCCGCGTCGCTTAGTTGCAGCAGCAGCAGGCAGCAGAGCAGCAGCAGCTCACCAGTAGAAGCGAAGCAGTGGGTGCGGCTGCTGCTGCTGCTGCTGCTGCAGCAGCTGCTGCGCATCCGCATAAGACAGGCGGCAGCAGACAAAGACACTCAGAAGCTCCAGCGCGATTCCCCCCTTAAGCTCCTCAGCTGCAGCTGTTGCATCCTCCGTCGCTGCTGCTGCTTCTGCTGCTGCTGCTGCTGCTGCTGCTGCTGTTGCTGCTGCTGCTGTTGCTGCCAGCGGCAGCACCCGCAGCAGCCGCCGCTCCATGAGGGTCACTTGGTCCAGGCCTTTGCCGTTAAGGATCGTTTGCGGGCCCATGACTCTCAGGCCCACCACTTGCTGCTGCTGCTGCTGTTGCTGCTGCTGCTGTTGCTGCTGCTGCTGCTGCTGCTGCTGCTGAGCCTGCAGCAGGTCCGCCAGACTGCATAACTCCACCCACGACGGCTCGTAGAAGAGACTCCTGAGCTGCAGAGGAGAGAGACCGCAGTCGCACAGGAAGTGCACGAAGCAGCAGCAGCAGCAGCAGCAGCAGCAGCAGCAGCACCAACAGCAGCAGCAGCAGCAGCAGGATCTCACCATCCAGCCAGTTTGCTGCAGCGCGGCCTGCAGCTGCAGCAAGGTCATTTGCAGCTCTGGGCTAAGGGTCTCCGCCGTCAGCAGCAGCTGCTGCAGGGCAAAGGAGACACCGCAGTCCGTTGCTGCCTGCAGCAGCAAGCTCGCGAACTCCCTGCTGCTGTCTGTGCTGCTGCGCTTTGCCTGCTGCTGCTGCTGCAGCAGCAGCAGTGCAGCCCCACTGCGGCTGCTGCAGCACCTGCTGCTGCTTATGCTTTGCTGCGCGCATGCAAGGCGGACCTCAAGGGAGTCCTGAAGCGGAAAGGACGGAGACAACTTTGCTGCTGCTGCTGCTGCTTCGGGCTGCTGCAGCTTGCTGCAGGCCAAAGGCAGCAGCAGCGGCAGCTGCTGCTGCTGCTCCAAGTCCCTCTTGTGGATAGCCCTCACAGCAGCGAGCGCAGCGCGCCCCAAAGGAAGCAGCTCTGGGCGACTAGCAGCAGAATCCCACGCTGCAGCAGCAGCTGCTGCTGCAGGAACAGTTGCTGCTGCTTCTGCTGCTGCAGAAACAGCTGCTGCTGCTGCTGGTGGCTGCAGTAAGCCGCGCAGCGGCACTCCAGCGGCGAGCCAAAGAGCTGCAGCAGCAAAAGAAATGTCCAGAGACGGTGCCCATATAGCTGAAACAGACTCAGTAGCTGCTGCTGCTGCTGCTGCGCTGTTGCTGCTGCTGCTGCTGCTGCTGCTGCTGCTGCTGCTGCACTGGCATCCCCGCAAGCGGTTTTCCAAAACTCTTGAAGCTGCCTCTTCTGCCAACGAGATGCGACACTGCATGCAGCACGCCGTGCCACAGTCGCTGCTGCCGTTGCTGCTGCTGCTGTTGCTGCTGCTGCTGTTGCTGCTGCTGCTGCTGCCTTCAGCGCTGTTAGCGCCGCTGCTGCTGCTGTCGCTGGCGCCTGTGGGAGATTTGCTGCTGACGGGAGGGGGCAGGCAAAGGAAGACCGAAGTGGACACGCCCGCGGTTCGGCGCTGCTGCAGCTGCTGCAGCAGCGGCAGCTGCTGCTGCTGCTGCTGCTGCTGCAGCTGCTGCTGCAGCTCAAGAACCGCAGCTACGCCCGCACAAAATGCCCTCAGCTCCTCAGCAAGCCGCAGGGCCCCACACTTTGAGGGGGGGGCGAATGGCAGCAGCACCACTACGTTGGATGCCACCTGGACATTGCTGCTGCTGCTGCTGCTG
>NW_013654490.1:15000-21518 GCF_000499385.1 Eimeria necatrix
AAATGAGCATTACTTTGGAGCCCCAGCAGCGCCAACACTGGCCATTTTGCTGCTAGCGCTGCTGCTGCTGCTGCTGCTGCAGGGGCTGCTCCACATGCGCTGCAGCACGGCATCGCGGCAAGAGGGTCTTCAAGTGTCCAATATTTCTTCATTATTAATTCAATTAACTCAATAAATAATGCCAGATTTACTTAAAATGTGACACTTCCCCCACGAAGAACAGACCTGCAAGCCTTGCTGCTGTCTTGAGACGTCGCAGCAGCAGCAGCTGCTGCAGCAGCAGCAGAAACTCTTTGGTCCTGCTGCAGAGCCCGCCACGCTTTGCTGCTGCTGCTGCGTACTTCCACCAAACTCACCTAGCTAGCTGTTGGGGCACGCAGCAGCTAGCTAGGCAAGTAGTAGCAAGCTCTGGCTATTGGCCGACTGCAGCTCGCTAGCTAAATAGCTGGCTAGCTAAATAGCTGGCTAGGTAAATAGCTGGCTAGCTAAACAGCTCGCTAGCTAAACAGATGGCTTGCTAAATAGCTGGCTAGCTAGATAGCTGGCTAGCTAAATGGCTGGCTAGCTAAATAGCTGGCTGGCTGTATGACTGACCAGTTAGCTGGGCAGCTACTTGGCTGGCTAGCTAGCTGGGTAGCTAATTGGCTGGCTAGCTAGCTGGGTAGCTAAGTAGCTGGCTAGCTAGCTGGGTAGCTAATTAGCTGGCTAGCTAGCTGGCTGCAACACAGACGCCGTCCTCTGCACTGACTCACGCCGTGCTGCTGTTGCTGCTGCTGCTGCTGCTGCTCTAGTAGTGTAGCTAGCTAGCTAGCTAGCTAGCTAGCTAGCTGCTGCGTTGTGACAGATGGAGAGACACAAAAGAAGACAGTCAAGAGACAATCGGCGGGAGCTTGAAACAAATGCTAATGCAGCACACTGCTGCTGCTGCTGCTGCAGCAGTCAGTGCAGTCTCATTATCTTAGTGCCGCGATTGCTGCTGCTGCTGCCTTCTGCTGTCTCAATGGACAGCCGCCGCCCCCTGGATGTGTTTGTCTTGCTCCGTTGCTGCTGATGCCGCTGCTGCTGCTGCTGCAGTGGCTGCTGCAGCAGTGGCTGCTGCAGCAGTGGCTGCTGCTGCTGCTGCTGCTGCTGCTGCTGCTTCGGCAGCACAGAAGCCGCCGTCGTCTCCTCTTCATCCGAGGAGAGCAGCAAACAGCGGGGCTTTATCTGGAGTGCATTTGCAGCAGAGACAGCAGCAGCAGCAGCAGCAGCAGCAGCAGCAGTTTCGGCCGTGTGCCGAGCCCGCGTCACTGAATCAGGTAGCGCATTGTGCTGCTGCTGCTGCTGCTGCTGCTGCTGCTGCTGCTGCTGCCGTTCCACGTGCTCTTCCTCGTCCTCACTGCTGTCTGAAGCTACAAGCAGCAGCAGAGACGACCGGCTGTCAGCAGCTGCAGCAGCAGCAGCAGCAGCAGTGGCGGGAGTGCCCAGCAGCGTCTGCCTGCTGCTCTTCTTCGACAGCAGCAGCAGCTGCTGCTGCTGCTGCTTCAATTGCTGCTGCTTAAGCAGTGTTTGCTGAAACGCATCAGCATCACTTAACTGCCTCAAGCCGGGAATTCTTAGTGCTGCTACTTCTGCGTCTGTTGCTGCTGCTTCTGCAGCTGCTGCTTCTGTTGTTGCTGCTGCTGCTGCTCCGCGAGAAAAAGCAGCAGGCCTCTCTGCAGCAGCAGCAGCAGCAGCTGCAGCAGCAGCAGCTGCAGCAGCAGTTTCCTTGGAACCCGTCAAGCTGAGTTCCCCGACAGCCGCAACGGCAGGCAACGGGCGTATCCGCCGCTGCTGCCGCTGCTGTTGCTGCTGCTGCTGCTGCTGCAGGCGCTGCTCGCGTTGTTGCTGCTGCTGCTGAAGGCGCTGCTCTCGCTGCTTCTGCTGCTGCTGAAGGCGTTGCTCTCGCTGCTGCTGCTGCTGCTGCAGGCGGTACTCTTGCAGCCGCCGACAAATCCCCTCAAGCCCCGTCTCCTGCTGCTCTTCTAGTTGCTGCTGCTGCTGCTGCTGCTGCTGCTGCTGCTGCAGCGCTTCTGACACAGGGCTAGAGCCCTGGAACGGCAGCGGCGGCAGCAGCTGCTGTTGCGGGCCCTCGCTGGCAGCGCGCTTACTGCTGTAAGCAGCAGCCTGCTGCAGCAGCAACTGCTGCTGCTGCTGCTGCTGCTGCTGCTGTTTATCAGCTGGAGAGACGGCAGCTAGCCTGCTGCTGCTGCTGCTGCTGGCCTGTGCAGAGTAGACCGCGTAGTCTGGATCATCTGCAGCAGCAGCAGCAGCGCCAGAAATCGCCGAAGCAGAAGCAGGAGCAGAGGTCTCTGCAGCAGCAGCATCTGCTGCTGCTGCTGCTGCTGCTGGCTGCTGCTGCAGGCACACGCACCTATCGCAGCCGCAGCGAGAAGCCCACAGCCCCTGAGAGTCTCCTATACAAATCCTTCTTGCTGCTGAAGCAGCAGCAGCAGTTTGTTCTAGAAGATAGGCATCGAACATGTCTTGCTGCTGCTGCAGCTCCTGCTGCTGCTGCTGCATCTGCTGCTGCTGCTGCTGCAGCCGGTGCTCCCTCTCCCGAAGCTGGGCTTCTAGGCTGTCGATGCGCCGCTGCTCCTGCAGCAGCAGCAGCTGCTGCTGCTGCTGCTGCTCCTGCAGCAGCTGCCGCTCGTGCCGCAGAAGCAGCAACTCCCGGCGGCTTTCTTCTTCGCGCTGCTGCAGCAGCTTAAGTTCAGTCCTCAAGGCTTCCACCTCAGCAGCGCCAGCCTGCAGCAGCAGCAGCAGCAGCAGCAGCAGCAGCAAACGAGGTAGAAAGCTGCTGCAGCAACGCAGCAAGCAGCAGCTACATTGAGCTCAAAGACTGCGGTGTACTTACAGCGAGGGCTTCTTCATGTTGCTGCTGCTGCTGCTGCAGCAGCAACTCCTGCTGCCGCAGCAAGACTTTGTGCTGCCTCAGCTCTTCCTGCATTGCTTGCCTCTCAACCTGCTGCTGCAGTTGCTCTTGCAGGTCGCGTTGCTGCTGCTGCTGCAGCTGCTGCTGCTGCTGCTGCAGTTGCTGCCGCAGCTGCTGTACCAGCTCCTGCCGTTCCCTCTGCCCTGCAGCTGCTGCAGTCCTGGCCACCACTTGATCGTTTTGCTGCTGCTGCTGAGACTGAGACCCAGGCGCAGCAGCAGCAGCAGCAGCAGCAGCAGCAGCAACTGCTGCTGCTGCTTCTGGACTATCTCCATGCTGCTGCCCCAAACGCAGCAAAGGACGCTGCGGAGAGGAATGCACGAAGCTGCCAGCTGGAGAGACAGATAAGAGTGGGGTTAACCCTCTGCTGCTGCTGCTGCTGCTGCTGCTGCTGCTGCTGCCAGCAGCAGACGCAAACGTCGCTTGGCCAGTTCCCTGGGTAGAAAGGCTCCTGCTGCTGCTCCACCCACAGGCTGTCGACGCCACAGAGTCTGTCTGTGGCTTCAGCTGCTGCTTGCTGTTGCTGCTGCTGCTGTTGCTGCTGCTGCTGCTGCTGCTGCTCTTCGCTGGGATTGTCGCCGCTGCTGCAGCAGGGGGCGCCGCCGTTGCTGCAGCAGCAGCTGCTGCTGCTGCTGCGGGGAGGGCCGTGAAGCTCTCCCGGATATTCCGGATGCTGCTGCGCAGGGCGCTGTAGTCAAAGGCTTTGCTGCTGCTGCTGCTGCTGCTGCTGCTGCTGCTGCGCTTGCCCCACAAAGCAGCAGCAGTCTTGCTGCTGCTGCAGGCTGAGGACCCTAGGGCCGTCTCTCCTGCTGCAGACAAAAACGAAAAATCAGAAGATATATTAAGCTGCGTGGAGTTCCTTCTGGCGCTGCTGCTACCGCTGTTGCTGCTGCTGTTGCTGCTGCTGCTGCTGCTGCTGCTGCTGCCGCCCTGACATGGCTGCGCCGGCTCCTCCATGGGGCATCCAACTGCAGCAGATGATGTGACAGCAGCAGCAGCAGCAGCAGCAGCAGCAGTGCGAGACTCTGGGAGATGATTTAGGGCACTCCTACTGCGCTCGCGGCTGCTGCTGCTCCCTGAGCCTTCTGCTGCTGCTGCGTTTGCTGCTGCGTCCCCAGAAAATCCCATAGTGTGGTGCTGCTGTTGCTGCTGCTGCTGCTGCTGCTGCTGCTGCTGGCGGCCTAATTGGCACAAGGTTGCATGGCCATACTCTAGCTCTTGCAGCGCCTGCTGCTGGTCTTGCTGCTGCTGCTGCTGCTGCTGCTGCTGCTGCTGCTCGCAACCGGCAGCAGCGCCAGCACTTTCTGCTGCGCCCGAAGCCGATAACGCAGCAGCTTCTGCTGTCGCCACATAAGCATCTGCTGCTGCTTCTGCTGCTGCTTCTGCTGCTGCTTCTGCTGCTGCAACAGCAGCGGCTGCTGCTGCTGCTCTTGCTGAGGCAGGCGTTGCTGCTGAGGAAGGCACAGCCGAAGAGCCGCTCTCTCGGCGCAGGTATCTCTCAGCAGCAGCAGCAGCAGCAGCAGCTGCTGCTGCTGCTGCTGCTGGTTCCGAGCTGGGTGCAGCAGGAAAGCTCTGCAGCTCCCGCGGCAGCGGAGGCAGCCTAAAACGCATGTTAAGGGCACTGTTTGCTGCTGTTGCTGCTGCTGCTGCTGCTGCTGCAGTGCTGCGGGCTGAGGCTTCGCCCGCTGCTGCAGACAGCAGCGCAGCAGCCTCACCCGCAGCAGCACGGGCTACTTGCAGCGCTCCTGCTGCTGCTGCATCTGCTCCTGCAGCAGCAGCAGCAGCAACTCCTGGAAGCGCAGAGAGGCCACTGGACATTTGCTGCTGAATAACGTCTCGCCAGCAGCAAGAGACGAGCTGCCGCTGCTGCTCCTGCTGCTGCTGCTGCTGCTGCTGAGACAAGTGCTGCAGGGGGCCTCTGTTGCTGCAGCAGCTGCTGCTGTTGCTGTTGCTGCTGCGGGCGCGCCTCGGCCCTTCTACGGCCTGCACGGCGGCAGCAGCAGCAGCCGCAGCTGCTGCTGCTGCTGCAGTTCTTGCAACGGGCGAGTTGCTGCTGGACGGGGCCTGCTGCGAGCTGCTGCTGCAGCCGCTGCTGCTGCTGCTGCAGCTGCGGCAGCAGAGCCTCTCTGCATGCGAAAAACGCGCCGCTACAGAAACAGCTGCATGTGCTGCTGCTGCTGCTGCTGCAGAGACACTCAACTCACTGTCGCTGCAGCTGGACCGCAGCAGGCGGTCGTTCCGCTGCTGCTGCTCCAGCTGCTGCTGCTGCTGCTGCTGCTGCTGCTGCTGCTGGACCAGCTGAGTAGCTTCATAGGGAAAGACCGCCTGGGGGCTGCTGCTCAGAAACTCCCGTTCCTCAGCAAGCAGCAGCTGCCGTTGCTGCTGCTGCAGCTGCAGCTGCTGCTGCTGCAGCTGCTGCTGCTTCTGCTCAAGCCGCAGCTGCGCAAGGCGCCGCTGCTGCCGCAGCAGCAGCTCGCCCTCCAGCTTCAGCTCAGACATTTCATCAAGGGCCAGCTGCTGCTGCTACTGCAGCTGCTGCTGCTGCTGCTGCTGCTGCTGCTGCTGCGGCCTGTGCACAGGGGTCTACACTGACTTCCGCACATTATCAGCAGCAGCAGCAAAAGTGGGCGTAATAGGCCCGGAGCTCCTAAAGCCGGTAAGCAGGACTGCGGCAAAGGATGTGCAGCAGCAGCAGCTGCTGCTGCTGCTGTTGCTGCTGCTGCTGCTGCTGCTCCACGGGAAGGCCCCCAGTTCATCTGTGAGCTCAGACAGCCATCAGATGCAGCGGCCGTTGCAGTTGCTGCTGCTGCTGCTGCTGCTGCTGCTGCTGGCTTGCCAAAGATGGTGCGTTCGTGCTACTTAGAGAGCACACAGTGCTGCTGAAGCTGTTCGTTTTGCTGCAGCAGCAGCTGCTGCTGCTGCTGTTGTTGCTGCTGCTTTCGCTGCTGTGGCTGTTGTGGTGCTGAGCAGTGAAGACAAAAGCAAGAGTGTGTGGCTGGTAGACACGGGGGAGCCGCTCCAGCAGCAGCTGCTGCTGCTGCTGCTGCTGCAGCTGCTGCGATCTTTGTATGGAAAATTAAATTAGCAAAAATAAAGCAAAAGAAACTAAAAAATACACAGTGGCAGCGGGATTTATCTGCTGCCCCTGTTGCAGCTGGGGGCTGCATGCTGCAGTCCCCACGAAGGCTGCCAAGCTGCTGCTGCTGCTGCTGCTGCTGCTGCTGCTGCAGCAGCAGGCAGCAAGGCGGGTAATGCCAGTGAGAGTTATCAATTCTACCTTTTCTACAGTTTTAACCAAACAGAAAAGCAGAAGATACCCCATTCGCTGCTGCTGCTGCTGCTGCTGCTGCTAGCTTCCTTCCTACAGCGGCCCCCAAGACATTGCTGCTGCAGCATTCGCAGCAGGATAAGTTTGGTTTCCCGCTGTGTTTAGGAAGCCGCAGCAGCAGCGACAGCAACACCAAAGCAAACAGCCGCGCCTCAGCAGCAGCAGCAGCAGCAGCAGCAGCAGCAGCAGCAGCAGCAGCAGCAGCAGCAGCAGCAGCAGCAGCAGCAGCAGCAGCAG
>NW_013654491.1:5000-10000 GCF_000499385.1 Eimeria necatrix
CAGGCACGCTGCTGCGAAGAAGTGCTGCGCTGCTGCTGCTGCTGCTGCTGCTGCTGCTGCTGCTGAGCTGTGGAGCTTACGGGGTCGATAATTTCTTGGAAGAAAACGGAGACGCTTGCCCTGTCGATCGTGTTCTGCTGCTGCTGCTGCTGCTGCTCTGCAGCGGCCTTTTTCTTGGGCCTGTGCGCGGGGTCTGCTGCTGCTGCGTCTGCTGCAGCAGCAGCAGCAGCAGCAGCAGCAGAGTTGTGAATAAGCTCCGTCACATTCCGCAGCCTTATTTGCTGCGCCCGCCGCCCAAAGACAAAAAGCATTGCGTCGATCACATTGCTTTTCCCCGAGCCGTTGGGGCCCACGATGGCCGTGAATCGCTGCAGCAGCAGCAGCAGCAGCAGCAGCAGCAGCAGCAGCAGCAGCAGCAGAAGCAGCAGCAGCAGCAGCAGCAGCAGCAGAAGCAGCAGCAGGGGGTTTTGCGTCGGTGTAGTTGTGGGCACACAGGCAGAAAAGCTGCGGCAAAAATACCTCTAGAGTTAACTGGCGACATGCACTGCTGCTGCTGCTGCTGCTGCTGCTGCTGCTGCTGCTGCAGTGGGCAGTGAGCATACTGAAGGCGCAGCAGCAGCAGCAGCAGCAAGAATATATTCGACAGCAACAACGGCAGCATCAGCAGCAGCGAGATACCCGTTTAACAGCAACAACCTCAGTAAAAGCAGCAGCAGCAGCAGCAGCAGTAGCAGCAGCAGCAGCACCAGCAGCAGCAGCAGCAGCAGCAGCAGCACCAGCAGCAGCAGCAGCAGCACCTTGTGGAATGGCCCAATGACCTTTTTCTGGCTGTAACTTTTGAAGTTCTCCAAAACAACCTTTTCAATCATCAGCCGCCGAATGGGGCCCCTCTTGGGGGCCCCCGGGGGGCCCCCCAGGGGGGCCCCCGGGGGCCCCCCCAGGGGGCCCCCCAGGGGGCCCCCTAGGGGGCCCCCCGGGGGGCCCCCTGGGCATATGGAGTCCGGGGCTGGGATCGCCAGAGACGATCCCAGGCTATGTGCGTCAGCTGCTGCTGCTGCTGCTGCTGCTGCTGCTGCTGCTGCTGCAGTGGGTGAGGCGGCCAGCGGCGACTGGGATGGTGTCGGTGTTGCTGCTGCTGCTGCTGCTGCTGTTGCTGCTGTTGCTGCTGTTGCTGCTGCTGCTCGCTGAGCGCCCTCCAGCAAATCTGCCACAGTCAGGGGGCCCCCCGCGTTTCTACGGGGGCCCCCCACGGGCCCGCCCCCTCCCAGCATCTGCTGCTGCTGCTGCTGCTGCTGCTGCTGCTGCTGCAGGAGTCTGCGAGTTATACACTACGCTGAAGTTGCTGCTGCTGCTGCTGCTGCTGCTGTTGCTGCTGCTGCTGCTGTGGTTACATGAGGCGGCCCCGCGACGCTGTCGGGGGCCGCTTTAGAAGCCAAGACAGTCACACCGTAAACCCCTATTTTGAGGGTTTAGGGTTTAGGGTTTAGGGTTTAGGGTTTAGGGTTTTCAGCGCAGCAAAGAGAAGGCGAAGAGGAGCCTCAGGCAGCTGCGGTGGGGTTGTTGGTGGTGGCGCCCCTTGGGGCTGTCTCTAAACCCTAAACCCTAAACCCTAAACCCTAGGCGCCCAAACGGCTACAAACTTTAATTTAATATAAAACTTGGAATTTTTCCACTTTTTTTAGCATTTGAGCTTAGGGTTTAGGGTTTAGGGTTTAGGGTTTACCGGGTGTTGTGCTAGCTCGTCAGTACGGAGGCACTGCCGAAGGCTCGGCCTTCTTACGCGAGGGTTTAGGGTTTAGGGTTTAGGGTTTAGAGTTTACAGTTTAGGGTTTAGGGTTTTGAATTAGTTTTTGTCTTCTTGCTGCTAGCTTTAAATAAAGAAGAGATGGATCTGATGTTCTGGAAGACTCAGCGAGCATCGTGTCTAGGGTTTAGGGTTTGGGGTTTAGAGGCTAGGGTTTAGGGTTTAAAGCCTAGGGTTTAGACTTCTCAGCCCCCAAACCCTAAACCCTAACAGCTCTGCTGCAGCAGCTACGCAGCAGCTGCAGCTGGAGGGTTGGAGGCAAATTTGAAAAAATTGAAATTCAAAAATAAAAAGAAGAATCCAAGAAAAAGACCATTTAGCCTCTCCAACTGATTTATTTGTAAATATAAATGAAAATATATTTATAAATATATTTAATTTTAAATTAAAAGTTCCGAAAACATTCAAATAAGACTTCAGTCCGCTGCAACTTCAGGTGTACAGACAGCTCTCTGACTTGGGGTGTATGTGCAGCTTTCCGCCGCTGCTACGGAAAGCTGCAGAAAGCGGAAAGAAAAAGAAATATTTTGGGGATTTTGAAAAGAATTTGAAGAAAATAAAAAGCAATTATGCATTTAAAACCTTTTTTTCTGCTTTTTACTTCTTCAATTTTTCTCTTTGCTGCGGAATTGTCGGCGCATCAGCCGGTACGCTGCGGAGCGGAAACTGCGCTTTTTGCGGAGTTTCTTTTTATTCTTTTTATTTCTTAAATGATTTTTTTTGCAAAAGTCTTTTCATTTATTTAATTTGTTTTTATTTTTCTTCTGCTGCTGCTGACAGCGCGCGCAGAAGCAGCTGCTGCTGCTGGCGCCAAGCCGCTTCGTTCAGCGAATAGAACGCCAAGAAGAGGTGGGACAAAACAAACCCTAAACCCTAAACCCTAAACCCTAAACCCTAAACCCTAAACGGAAGACAAGAGGGATTGCTGCGCACAAACCCCAAACCCTTGCGCGGTGTCTGTACAAAGGCAGCTGCAGGTTTAAGACTTAAGTAATTCCTTTTAATTTGAGAACATGGAAACAGATTTAACAAGGGACATCCAAACCCTAAACCCTAAACCCTAAACCCTAAACCCTAATTACGCCCTTCACGTTTGGCGTTGGCTGCAGGAGGCGGCGCCCTTCACTGAAGAGGACTTTGCGAAAGAAGAAGAAGAGTAAAGAAATATAAAACACTTGTATTTTCGTAAACCCTAAACCCTAAACCCTAAACCCTAAACCCTCGCTGCAGAGCTCGAGAGGACTATCAATGGGCGACACAACACCGCACCGTGTCCGTTCACAACACCCAAACCCTAAACCCTAAACCCTAAACCCTAAACCCTAAACCCTAATTTTCAGGCCAGACGGCCCAGTGCCCAGCGCGTCTTTGGAAGAGAAGCAACGCCTAGATCCCCTGGCTATGCAGGTGACCCTAAAAACTCCAAACCCTAAACCCTAAACCCTAAACCCTAAACCCTAAACCCTACTTTTAGGAGGCTCAGGACGCTAAAGAGTTCGCCAAAGAGCAGCGACAAGCAGCAGCAGAGCTCCAGAAGGCCGAGAGCGAGCTCGCCTCCATGCTAAACCCTAAACCCTAAACCCTAAAACCCAAACCCTAAACCCTAAACCCTAAACGCTAGTTGACTGCACAACCCTCTGCAAGCACCGGTCTGACTGCGGGGCACTTTTTCTCAACAGCCATACTAGCGACCTTCTGCAAACCCTAAACCCTAAACCCTAAGCCCTAAACCCTAAACCCTAAGCCCTAAACCCTAAACCCTAAACCCTCGCTCGACGTTAGACGCACATGGAATAGGCCAAGAGGTTAGAGCGAAAAGAGCCGGCCGTGTCTCGGCTGGCTGCGAGGTTTAGGGTTTAGGGTTTAGGGTTTAGGGCTTAGTAATAAGTCCCTTCTCTGTCTTCTCTCTGCTGCTTCCAGCCGCTTCTGTTGTATCTGTCCCCATGCGGGGGCCCCCACCTGTGGCTGTCTTCATAAGGGGGCCCCCCCCGGGGGCCCCCCTGGGGGCCCCCCCGGGGGCCCCCCAGGGGGCCCCCCCGGGGGGCCCCCCGGGGGCCCCCCCTATCCCTAAACCCCTCATCTCGAGGCCTCCCATAATAGCTGTTGTCTCTGTCAGAGTGCCCCCAGTGTCTGTCGCCCTCAGCCTCTAGGCTTTGGGAGTAGGGGCCCCCCGGGGGCCCCCGGGGGGCCCCCGGGTACGGAGAGGGGCCCCCGTAGTAGGGGGGCCTCTGTCTTATCTCGCCCCCGATTTTGGGTGTATAGACAGCTCGCGCTGCTCGCTCTATGTACTCGCGAGCGACTCTGTCTTTTCTGGGCTGTATGGCGGTGTCTACGTAGTGCTGCTGCTGCTGCTGCAGCAGCAGCTGCTGCTGCTGCTGCTGCTGCTCCAGCAGCTCCCGCTGCCGCCGGCGCGCTGCTGCTTCCGCCATCAGCCGCTGCTTCTCCCGCGCGTACTCCGCCACGTGTTGCCGCCGCTGCAGGCCCGCAGAGGGTTTAGGGTTTAGGGTTTAGGGTTTGGGGTTTAGGGTTTAGGGTTTTAGGCCCCTGGGCACTCGGCGCAGGCAGCAAATTGATTAGAGACAAATAAATGCATTAGTGGATATATAAAAGAAAGAACTTGAAAGAATTAAAGATTTAAAAAAGATATTATTCATTTAAAAGATATAATTCAGTTAAAAGATGTTATTTAAATCACAAGATATAATTGAATTAAAGAACCAAACAGGGGCTAAAAAAGAAGCAGCAGCAAGTGCTGCTGCAGCAGCAGCAGCAGAGTGACGGCACTCCCGCTGCTCCTGCTGCAGGCCACCACCGCCCAGCAGCAGCAGCAGCAGCAGCAGCAGCAGCAGCGGCTGGAGCAAAGCAGCCGCAGAGCTTACAAGCAGCAGCAGCAAGACCACCAGCAGCAAAGCAGCCGCAGCAGCACCAAACCACCAGCAGCAGCAGCAGCAGCAGCAGCAGCACCAAACCACCAGCAGCAGCAGCAGCAGCAGCAGCAGCAGCAGCAGCAGGAGCAGCAGCAGCAGCAGCAGCTCACGTTCCAGTATCCGGTTTCTTTCCACCAAGCCACCAAAGCCCGCAAAGAACTCTCTCTGTGCCCCCAAAGCCTAAACCCTAAATTGTCAATATAAATTCCATCACAAATAAATATTTCTTTTCCCCCTTCTCCGCCTCTGGGGGGCACCACCACCAAGTG
>NW_013654491.1:17500-20998 GCF_000499385.1 Eimeria necatrix
CGCCAGAGCCTGCGCGCCAGCCAGCAAGGCTTCGCAGGGTCCGCCTCCCTCTCGCCCTTGGGAGTGGTGACCACAGAGACCTGCAGCAGCAGCAGCAGCTTCTGCCGCAGCAGCTGCCGCAGCAGCAAGTTTGCTGCCAGCTCTCTCGCGCTGCGCTGCACCAGCAGCGACAGCACTTGGGCCCCCGTCACGAAGGGGCCCCTGGTCCACTGGGCAGCCCACTGGGCAGCAGCAGCTTCCAGCTGCGCGTCTGCTGCTGCTGCTGCTGCTGCTGCTGCTGCTGCCGGCCCGCCGCCGGCCCCCGCCGCCGCCGCCGCCGCCGCTGCTGCTGCTGCTGCTGCTGCTGCTGCTTCCGGCGCAGCAGCAATCTGAGGGGCTGGCAGCAGCGGCTGCCGAGGCAAAGGAAGTGCTGCACTTGGCTCTAAAGGGTTTTTATCTTCAAAACATAAAAAAGTCAAATTTGCTGCGAAGCTGCTGCTGTCCAGCAGCAAACCGTCCCACGCCCCCGACAGCCCGTACCGGTGCGCCAGCTGCAGCAAGCAGCAGCGCATTTCATTTAATTAATTTAATTCAATTAATTAAATTAATTTAATTTAATTAAATTAATTTAATTAATTTAATTTATTCTATTTAGTTATTCTTTGCTTCTTCTTTCCCCTGATGTGCTTGGGGATTGCGCGCTGCGAACGCCATTCGCCAGTCAGAGCGCCAGCAGCAGCAGCAGCAAACCAGCAGCAGCAGCAGCAGCAGCAGCAACAGCAGCAGCAGCAACAGCAGCAGCAGCAGCAAAACAGCAGCAGCAACAGCAGCAGCAGCAGCAGGGGATGAGGCGCAGGAGCGCACTTCGATGGCGTCGGAAGGCGATATATCTTTGTAGGTGATGGGCCTGTTTGCTGCTGCTGCTGCTGCTGCTGCTGCTTCTGCTTCCGCCCACTCTTCCTCTTGAGCAGCAGCAAGAAGCTGCTTCAGCTCTTCTTCTTCTTTTGCTGCTGCAGCTTGCTGCTCCTTCGTCAGCTCCCACCGATAGCCGTAGCTGTCTCTGAGCACCGACAGCCCTCCGCCCCAGCTGCTGCTGCTGCTGCTGCTGCTGCTGCTGCTGCTGCTGCTGCTACTGCTGCTGCTGCTGCTGCTGCTGGTTGGCTGCCCGTCTATCTCCATTCGGTCTTCGTCTCTGCTGCGATCTGTTGCGCTGCTCTGGGAGAAGCCAAAGAAGTCTGCTGCTGCTGCTGCTGCCACAGCAGCAGCGGATTCTGTTGCTGCAGCTGCTGCTGCTGCTTGCGACGGAGCTGCTGCTGGCCTTGAAGAACCAGAAAAGCCTGATGAGTCTGCTGCTTCTGCTGCTGCTGCTGCTGCTGCTGCTCGCTGCGTGGCACCCGCTGCTGGCTCCTGGGAGCTCGAAAAGCCGAAGAAGTCTGCTGCTGCTGCTGCTGCAACTTCTGCTGCAGACTCTCCTGCTGCTGCTGGCTTGGGGGCCCCCTGGCCCCAGCGAGAAGTGGTCCTGGGGGCCCCTCTTGTTGCGCTGCTGCTGCTGCTGCTGTTGCTGCTGCTGTTAATGTCACTGTGAGCTGATTTACTAGGCTGCACCCTGTCCTGCCTCCCTTGCTGCAGCAACAGCTGCTGCTCTTGCTGCTGCTGCTGCTGCTGCTGCAGCTGCTGCGGCGGCTGATCCCACTTCGCCGCATGAGGCCGCGCAGGTGCTGGTGCTGGCGTTTGTGTCGGTGCAGGCGCTGCAGCAGGTGCTGCTGCTGCTGCTGCTGCTGCTGGCTCTGCTGCTGCTGGATCTGCTGCTGCTGTTGGCTCTGCTGCTGCTGCTGACTCTGCTGCTGCTGATGGCCGCCCTGCTGCTTCGACCGAGTCTGCTGCTACTGGGTGACCAACTACTGACGTTGCTGCTTTTTGCTGGGCTGCAGCAGCACCCGCTGCTGCTGCTGCTGCTGCCGCTGCAGCAGACTCGAGGGCAGCACCAAGGGCTGCCGGTGTTGCTGCTGCGTCTTGCTGCTGCAGTGCTGCTGCTGCTGCTGCGTCTGCTGCTTCGTCATGAGGCTCCTGCTGCAGCATCTCCTCGTCGTGAAACAGCTGAGAGCCTCCCACGGGCTCCTCAACATCAAGCTGCTGCTGCTGCTGCTGCTGCTGCTGCTGCTGCTGCTGCTCGTCTCCCTGCTGTAGATATAGCTGCTGCAGGTCGCGCAGCACGTGCTGCGGATCAACATCTAGCTGCTGCTCAAGAAGCTCTTGCTGCTGCTGCTCCTGCTGCTGCTGCTCCTGCTGCTGCCACTCCTGACTCGGAGCAGCAGCAGCATCTGCCGATGGCTGCGTGGGGAATGAGGGCACTAGGCTGTCTCCCTCCGTTGCTGCTGCTGCTGCTGCTGCTGCTCCTGCTGCTGCTGCTGCTGCTGCTTCTTGTGTTGCAGTCCACGGGAGGCTTTCGTTGCCGTCTGGCTGCGATTGCTGCAGCGCGCTGTCTTGGGTGAGCTGCTGCTGCTGCTGCAGCACATCCAGATCCTGCTGCTGCTGCTGCTGCTGCTCCTGGAAGAAGCCCTCGTCCTCTCCCTGCTGCAGTTGCTGCTGCTGCTGCTGCTCGTGCAGCTCATCGTCTCCAGCTTCTTGCTGCAGCAAGGGGTCATCTGCTTCCTCGAGGGTCTCTTCCTTGTCCGCTGGCTCGGAGAGCTGGCTGCTGCTGCCCTTGGCAGCAGCAGCAGCAGCAGCAGCAGCAGCAGCAAGCTGGGGGTGGTAGTGGGTCACCACAAAGAGCCGCACATCCTCAAGATCTTGTTCAGTGTGTGCTGCAGCAACAAGCTGCAGCAGCTTAGTCTTAATTGCTTCCGGAGTTTCCCCAGCAGCAGCAGCAGCAGCAGCAGCAGCAGGCTGCGTCGCGGCGGCGTCGCCGCCCTCCCGCCGCCGCCGCTGCTGCTGCTGCTGCTGCTGCTGCTGCTGCTGCTGCTGCTGCTGCAGCGTGACCCCCAGCTGCAGCAGCTTGACTCGCGCAGCACGCAGCCGCCAGTAGTGGCGGTCCAACTCGTAAGTTCTCCAAACCATTTCTTCGGAAAGAGGCGGAGACAGAAGATGCATGCGGTGCTGCAGAATGAAGACCACTTCGAAGCCTTGCTGCAGCAGCAGCTGCAGCAGCAGCAGCACCTTCTGCTGCACCTCCCCCTGCGGCTCCCGCTGCAGCAGCAAACCCCCCTCACGCCCAAACGCGTCTTCGTACCGCTGCAGCAGCCGCGGCACCGAAAGGTCAGCAGCAAACTCCTCCAGCAGCAGCGCGCTAATCCACACCGACTCCGCCGCCAGTGCTGCCTGCAGCAGCAGCAGCAGCAGCAGCAGCAGCAGCAGCAGAGGCGCGTGGGCTCGGCCAGGGGCAGCAAGGGAGACACGCACACCAACGCTGGACAGAAAGGGCGCAGCGGGGGAGATGCTACAGCAGCAGCAGCAGCAGCAGCAGCAGCAGCAGCAGCAGCAGCAGCAGCAGCAGCAGCAGCAGCAGCAGCAGCAGCAGCA
>NW_013654492.1:0-21877 GCF_000499385.1 Eimeria necatrix
TCAAACGTGATGATGGCTCCGGGGAGCGGAAGATGCGTATAGTTGTCAATTACCAGGCTCCAAATGCCCTTACGATAGCCCCTGATTTTCCACTACCTCCCATTCAAACCATTCTGGAGATGCTGGGAGGCGTCAAGTATTTTTCCACCTTGGATCTTGAAGCAGGTTTCCATCAAATACGTATGGCTAAGCAAGACCGGTGGAAGACGGCTTTCCGGTCCGTTCTCGGACTATTTGAGTACCAAGTGATGCCCTTCGGCCTTAAGGGTGCTCCCGCTACGTTCCAGGCCAATATTAATGCCTATCTATAACCTTTATTGGGACAGAGCATCATTGCGTACCTAGATGATGTGCTTATCTATAGTTCCGATATTTCTGGGCACGTTTCTCTCCTGCGACAAGTTCTCAGCATTTTTCTTAGACACCAGTTCTGCCCAAAATTCCGCAAATGCAAGTTTGCAAGGCAAACAATCACATATTTGGGTTATACTATTACTGCTGAAGGCATCAAACCTGCAGAAGATAAAATCGCAGCCATCCGGCATTGGCCAGAGGTGCTGGAGAACGAGATGCAGGAGCTCCAGTTCCTCCGGTCCCATAAATTACTGTCATATGTTTATGGGACCGGGCTATGCAGACGTCGCCCGGCCGGTGGTTGATCTTACGCGTAAAGATGTTAGTTTCAAATGGGCAGAGCTTCACATGCAAGCGGTGCGGCAGCTCAAACAGCGCTTAACCGACTTCACTACATTACAAGTTCCTGACACCACGAAACCCTTCGAGTTGTACACGGACGCCTCTGGTTACGCAATCGGAGCGGTTCTGGAACAAGACAGCAGACCCATCGGCTTCCTCAGCCAAGTCATGAACCCCACGCAACAGAGATACTCGATCTACGACCAGGAACTCTTGAAGTTGGTCATGGCACTGGACAAGTGGTCGCACTTGCTCCGTGTCTCCAAGGTAACGGCTTACACTGATCATCAAGTTCTCACCCATCTCCAACGCCTCCAAGCATCGAAGCCTCTGCGAGGACGCACCGCCCGGTGGCTAGACTTTCTTGCGGAGTTCCCGGATTTGCACATCACGTATGTTCAAGGAGCGCACAGTCAAGTTGCCGATGCCTTGTCTCGCCGTCCCGGCCTTCCTAACACCTGCTTGCACGACACACCATCGGTACTGCTGATGCTCGCAATAGGACAAGCGAGCGCGGCTCCCCGCTCTCGTGGTCGGCCTCCCAACTACAGGGAGCTCGCCGGAATTCGTTCGCAACGACCTAGACGACGCAGCATGCCGTCCGCACCTTCACCTGCGCCGCCGGAACCCAACACAGAGCCGGAACATCCTACACTCACAACGAAGACGCCAGCTGACCCTCCTGATGTGCGCCATTGGCCGCAAGCTTACTCGAAGTGTACTGTTTTTCGCGTTCCCCACAAAGCCGCAGCAAACCAACCACGAGAAGCTCTGCAAATCGAGCTTTGTAATCGCCAATTTACCTTTCGCTACGTAGAGGCTTACCTGCACATCCGCGTTCATGGACTGTGGCGCATCTGTGTCCCACAGTTCCCTGAGTTCCTGTTCAATTGTAATACCTTGCAATGCATTAGTCTGTTCACGTAATGCCTTTGCCGAAGTAAAAGAAGTTGGAGCCGCAAAATGCATGCTAGCTTGGAATTGGAGGCAGAACAAATGGTCAAAATCATCATTAAAAACGGTATTCTCTCTCAACAACTAGATCTTGCCTCTCCGGTGCTTTGCGTGGCGGAGGGGTGCTTCCGTTCGTCTAAGGCACCCAGAAGGACCATCGTAGGTTTCCTGCTATACTAATATGTAGATTTCCTGCTTTACTAATATGCACAGAAAAGCCCAAATGCAGAGTAAACAGTGTAATAGTTTCTTCGAAACGCTATATCTTTAAAGACAAACAGAGTGAATCCGCACTCACACAGACCACTAAGCACATAGCCCAAGTATGTAACTGTGGAGGAGTAAACTAGCACGAATTCCTTAACCTAAGTTCCAGTACTTTCCCACGTTGAATTGTGCTGAGAGCATCTCTGGCAAGCACTTACGTTGGGCAGTGTGAGCCAGAATAGTTCGGCTTGTTGTCACGACGGTGGGCTCCCGGTCCAGCCATTTTCAACAAGTGCATCACTGTAACTGTGTTGGAACCTTTCACTGAATTGCCGGTGCGGAAGTGTCACCTGCGAGGATTACATACTTTGCCGAGCAAGCCTTAACCGTCAATATAGTCAGTTCAGCCACCCGCCAGTTGCCACCATGAGGACAATAATGCCTCTCTGCCGGGTTCGCAGCGGCAAAAAGGAAGCGTTTCTACTCTTTTGTAATAGAATGCAAGAAAAATGCAGTTTGGTCCCAATTTATCCTGTCTTTTCAATGCTCCATTCTTTGCCACCCTGTGACCGGGGATGGCCTGCTGGGACGACCACACAGCTCGGAAACCACGAAGAAAGGGACCTTCTTCTTCATTCGACCCTTAAAAAACTATTCATATATTTCTGTATAGTCAGTTTTAATGATAAATTGTCCTTAGCTAGCCCGTGGTGCTTGTCTAGATAAGCCCTGTCGTGGCTTACTGGTTGTTCCGTCCCTGTCTACGCCGACGGAACTGCTCCCCACAGCACAGCCCCAGGCTCTTTCCAGTATTAAAAATAATAGAGAGTCACTTAATCGGCGGCAAACAGTTTACTTACTCTGTGAAACTGGGTTCCACAGTCTTGGGCCACCAGTGCTCCTGTGGAACGTGAACTCCCGCGCAGTGTCTTGCTGTGTTGTTGCGATCCTTATCTCCGCTTTACAGTCCTGATTCTTTTTTGTGACTGCCAGGTCATAAGATATTCGCGCTGACGTCGAAAATAAGTGTTACGAGCCCTCGCTTGTTCCTGCTCTCCAGAAGGGGGCACTCGCAGGCGTCCCAGCGAGCCGTGGCGTGCGCAGAGCACGTCTTAAACTTTTTTAAATTGTTGGAGCTTTATCAACTTTGCTCTGTATCTTTTTAGTGTATGCCGCGCATGAAGCTCCTCCTGCACTCCTCTGGGGAGAGTTACCTGCTAGTCCCACAAGCTTAGGTGGCGCTCCCGAAGTCACGACAAGGATGAGTTACAGCGCTTCTTCGGCTCAGAGGGGTCTTACTTCACCCTCAGGTGTGTCTGAGTGCAGCGAAAGTACAAATGTCGGCTTGTTGACCGCTGGTATGGATCGTAGCTGCGAGGACACAGTCTCCCTCTCTTCTCACTCAACAGTGTCGTCTTTCCCGGGCAGCCGGCCTTCTCCTGGAGATGAACGACGGTCTAGCAGCACCCCCAGTGGGGCCACTGACCAGCATTTTGACTCCACAACTGATCTGAAAAACCAGTTGCTGTCCCTTTCCCATCCACTCCTCAGCTGCCTCCCCCTGGAGCACACAATTGTGGCCGACAGACGCCGCGTTTTCCACAAAACGCAGCTGTGCAGACACCTGGCATCGGGCTACTGCCGCAACGGACTTGACTGCCCTTTCGCCCACTCAGAGACAGAGCTCCGGCCTGCTCCTCACCTTTCGAAGACAATGATGTGCCCGGCTGTGAAGGCTGGCGGGCTCTGCCCGAGAGGTAAGCCACATCCCGGGGGGCATTTCGCTGAAGGCCGCTTGGCAAAGTTCCCAAGGGCAGCAGTCTACAAGCGGCCGTGCAGCTGCTGCCACCTTCTTGTGCCTGTGGCCCTAAGATGTGGGGCTTGGAAAGCTTGTTATAAAACTTGTTATTGCACTTTTGTGCATGCGCTTCTTCTGCTGTGGCTGCTGCTGGGGCTTGCGCTTCAGTTCTGGCAGGGGGAAACTGCTCGTTCGCGCACAGCCGTCACGAGCTGCGGCGCACGGCTAATCACTACAAGACAAACATGTGTCGGTCGTGGCTTTCTGGGAATTGTTTGAAAGATGACAAGTGCACTCACGCGCATGGCGAACTAGAACTTCTGTTTTACCGGCACCGAGCTCTTCAGTCCGGCCGTCGAGACTTCCTCGACGAGAGAGAGACGGCAAGGATTGGGAAAGTGCCAACTTTGAGGAGTAGCTCCCCCAGCAAGTGTTCTCCCAAGCAGCTGAGTGCCGCGAGGAATTGCATAGCGGGGCCTAGCCCTCAGAAGAAGCCTCTGACGCAGCAGCTCAACAGTGGCAGCTTTGCAGGGTGCCCACCTAGGAAAGGCTACACCGGCAGTGTGCCTGCTGTACAACAAGTTGAACACAGTAGTCGCAAAAGCCTTACTCAGCAGCCCCCTGCTCTTCCTGTTCCTGCGGTGTATCCAGCCTCTCCAGATGTCCTTTCTGAAGCAGCAGCCCTTCTACAGCTAGCATCTCAACTCCAGGCTCTAGCACTTTCTCAATCAAGGGAAAACCAGGCGCTGTAGATCATATGGAGGACAAGATGACGCATCGTAATTCACGCCTCGTCTGCGGGAAACAGAAGGAACAGCTGAAGCTGCATCTTGATGTAGTTCTTTGTCTGGAGCCATCCAGCCCTTCTTCCAATGCAGAGGTAGCATTGCCTGTGGCGGTTTGGCCAGCCTCACACTGTGGGGAATAAGAAGCAGCTCGTGTTCACCATCACTTCGCCCCCCCAAAGGACGTCAATTTGTGAGGTGCCAGGTGTTCCGGCAGCCCCAGCCAGCCTACTGCACTGTTCTGCTTACGCCATTCCAGCCACTATTCGCTGCATTACTACTGCGCCTTTTCGTGGCTCTTCTCGCTGGCTGTTTGCCACTTCTTGCCCTTTGTAAAGGGCCCCAGCGGCAAGTGGCAAAGGCGTACCATGGTGTTCGTTGTTTTAAGTTTGTTTGAAACTCCAAGCGCTTGGCCTTTTTGTTGGTTGCTTGTTTGCTGTTTTTGTGACGGAATCAATGATGATACTACTGGTGAGCTGCTTACTTGCCCTTTCCAAACACAGTAAGTGTGCTTCTGTTCGAAAGAGCAACGCAGGAGCAAGGGGTTGGGCAAAGAATTGAACGACGGGGAGCAGTTGCCATGAGGAGGTGTTTGGTTTGTCTAGGCTGTTAAAGAGCCTCCTTCATTGTCGCTGCGGCTCGGTCTCCAGTGGCTATGCTAGTAAGGCAGTGACCGGTCTGCTTTCAGCATTTGGAATTTGTTTCCACATACTTGGTTTGCAGTGCTTTCTCCCCCGTGTAGTCGAAGCTGCGCTCGTTAGTAAATTTTATAAAGTCACAAAAGTTTCCTTAACATGAAGGTGCACGTATACGGCTGCAAAATACGCCGTGAGCACCACACGCTGGTGTGTTGCCACCTGTTGTGTGAAAGGCATCAAGTTTTTTATTTTTCTCCGCAATCGTACCCCTTTGTTCGCATTCTTTTATTTCTATATTGTTGGAGGTTGGGCCCTTAAGCGCGGGCAATTTGCATGTATGGCTCCTTCCGTTTTAATAAGACAAACAACCTGTTGAGCTAGGGGATCAGCTGGCTCGTTTTTCTCTTTGCGCTTCTGCAAGAGTGCGCAAAACACGGCAATGCTTCAAGTAGGCGTTAGTGCAGCGCAACCGGATGATTTGATCCCCTCTCCTTTCAATCATTCTTCGTATAACTAGGCTTTGGCTACCATTTTCCGCTTTTTTACTTTTCCGGAGTTTCTTAGGTAGTGTAAGGGCAAAGTAAGGGAAGCATAAACTGAAGTGTCGTTAATGTAGGTTCACGTTGAATGCCGCAGTCTACCAGACCCGTCGAGCCGCAGCCAGGGCTTCGACCAAAAGCGTGCAGGTTTATTGTTCCAGGTAGAGTTCCTAGGAAACTAGCAAAAGGAACCAGCAACCCGAAGTCCTCGGAACGAATTTTGGCATTTCTAGGAGCCACGCCTATGTGCATACCCAGCAAAAAGCGACGGTCGTGCCTGCTCGTCCTCTGTGGTCCACAGGTAGCTTTTACTTTACGGGGTCACCTTTTTGGCTGCCTCCCGATACCGATCCACCGTCGGGACTATAACTTCAATTGCAGTGCCCGTAGCTGCTCTTCTGGGACTACTTACCGTTGAATGTGGCAACAACTAGAAAGAACAGATTTTGTGTGAAAAAGAGTTGAAAAGATTTCTCCTTCCCGAGCCCCAGCTGCCTCGCGAGAGGGCGGAAGAACACGGCATGACCCACACTTTGGCTGGATGGCAACGCTGCCTCAGAGCAACAACAGCATCCAAGCAAAAGCTCGAAACATCAAGCTGACTATGGGATACTTATACTCAAGTAGCTACGTTCAGGCTGTGCCGGCCGTCGTGAGCCACCCACGGGCTGGCGAAAGCCAGAAGCTTTGTGAGATTAGATGCCTACACTGCCACGATGCTTCAACCTTCTTCAACATGCACCGTACTGCTCCTACTGCCTCTAGCTGCGCTCAAGCATTCATTTGGCAATACACCACACATCTTTGACAGAGTCGGGGAGCCGTGGACAGCCACACGGCTGAGGTCGCGCCTCACAGACTACGGCGTAGCCTAGTTACTTCAATTTCACCAACAATTGGTGAAAGCTGTGAGACTTCTTCGGCTCACTTGGGCTTAACTGCGTGCACTAGTGTTCCACCAACACGCCCCTGGAGTTGCTCCCAAAGTATGCAATTCCCAACCAACTCTCTTTGGATTCCTCTTCAATGCGGTGACTAACTGTGGTGTAACTTAAGGAAACGTATCTCATGGAACGGCCCAAACCTAATTTCTTTGGTTAATGGCGCATCATTGTATCCCGGGATGGCAAGTGCACAAGATTGCTGCACTGTTCTAGTCATCACCATCCCACCAAACGAATGCCTTTTTGAGGGCCCCACAATGCAAGATTATTTCGGACTCCACCCTAAATTCAGGAGTGAACCAGACTTCTTCTCTTGGCTTTGGAGCTCAAAGAAGGTATGAAGATGCATGCGTTTGAAGCGAGCCAGGTTGATTTCCTTCACCAGCTGGCTGCCGCGCTCTCAGCATGATCTCAGCCAGCCCCAAACCCTGGGCTTTACTACCTTAGGTACTTGCGGGACCCGACAAACTGTCAAAATGAAATTAAAACCATCATATTTATAGTGCCGAACTAAACTAGCGTGCACAAGCTTGATGGCCAGCGTAGTGCTCGGCACTACAGCCGCCCGCATCTGCCACAGTGCAATTTCTCCTCGACTACCAAACGCCTCCTACACATTTTGTCCTCTGTGTTGTGCATTTTCTTTATAGTCCAAATAGTCGGAGCTGCAAATGCAATTTATTTTGGGTAGTACCGGAGGCGCCACGGCTGCTTCATTGAGCCGGTGTGGCTTTCCCACTTCAGCCGAAGGAAAGTGCACATATAAGTCCTAACGGCCAAGGGCCCGGCTGTGAGGAACGTTCAAGGTGGCATTCCCGTATAGTGAGGCTTCCTGAGGGCTCGCAGCCCGCTGTTAGTGGCTTGCCCGTTGACGGAAATGATGGGGGGCCCCCAGAGGGGCCCCCCGGAGAGTCAGCAACATGGGGGGTTTTCAGATTCAGGGGAAGCAGCGCAAGTTGTGAATGCTTATTACTGCAAATCTGTGCCTCCCATGCCGGACCCATGGCGCGAGCCTAATGCGAGTGACGACTTGATAGGCCTGCACCCAGAGCGGTGAGGAAGCCTTATGCTTTTGCTTCCTGGGTGGAATATTTCTTCTTTTTTCTAAAATTCTCTGCAGAATTGCGTGGTCTCGTTAAATATTCCACTTTAAATGAGAAACCTTGTGCTTTCGCCTCCTGGGTGAAGCATTTCTTCTTTTTCTGCATTTTCTGCACAGCACTGTGGTATCTCGCGGAACACTTCATCTTTTTCCGAAGTTTCTGCACAGCATGTTTTTCGGCATTGTGTTTCGCGTGTGTGGACTCAGACTTGCCTTTGTGAAGCAGCAAGAGGCTCACTTCACCTCTCGGCTCCGCCTGGCGACGCTGCGGCCCCGCGCCGTGTACGGCCCCGGCTTGCTGTCGAACACTTTGCCTCATCAAACGAAATTCTTCTGTCTTCACCAGCCCCTGCCTCCTCTGCCCATTCCCGAGGCGCACAGGTACCACCGGTTCACTCTGGTGGACCTTCTTGAACACGACGCGCCGGAGGTGAAGGCGGAGGCGGGAACTGAAGAGTTGTCTTTCTTCCATTCTCTTTCAGGTAGCAGCAGCAGCAGCAGCAGCAGCTCCGACAAGAGTGCGAAGGCTGCAGCAGCCAACGTAGCCGCGTTTCTCCTTTCTGCTGCGCGGACTGCTGCACTGGGGGAGCACGCGTTCCGAAAGGTGCCCATACAGCAGCAGCAGCAGCAGCAGCAGCAGCCAGTCGCAGGCAGCAGCTTGCTGCGATCTTTCTCAGCGCAAAGCATTCGCCAGCAGCAGCTCCAGCAGCAACACAGCAGCAGCAGCAGCGCCATCGGGGCAGCATCTTCCGTGTCAAGTAGGAGAGGCAGAGCTGACAGCTATGTGAGCAGCAACGTGCAGAGGCAGCTGCAGCAGAAGCCGCACATGCATCATCAGCAGCAACTGTACGCGCAGCAACAGCCGCAGCAGCAGGGAATGCTCCCGCAGCAGCAGGGAATGCTGCCGCAGCAGCAGGGAATGCTGCCGCCGCAGCAGCAAGAGTGGAGCACTCTGTCGGAAGCCAGGCAGGAGAAAAGACGGAAACCCAAACGCAGGAAGCTCGAAGATTGGTAGCTGCTGCAGCATATCTCTTTACATTCTTGTGTCTTCACGTAATTTTCTGGTGTTGTTGCTGTCTACTGTTGCTGCTGCTGTTGCCGCTGCTGCTGCTGCTGCTGCTGCTGCTGCTGCCCACCGCCGAACGGCACAGCTGAGCGAACAAGCGGCCGCAGCTGGAGCCAATTACGGCCATTTAAGCAGGGCAGCAAATGCAGCAGCAAATGCAGCAGCAAGTGCAGCAGCAAATGCAGCAGCAGCTGTTGGAGGGGCATAGGCTCTCCCCAGTTTTTAAGGCAAAAGTAGCTCGCACTGCTGTTGCTGAGAGACTGTCTACATCCATTAAGTCCCACTAGACTCCTTTTTGCTTCCTCCCAGAAGCTGAGGCTCTGCACGAGATATTAGACGGCTTATTTGCATCCTGCAGCAGCAGTTGACAGTATACAGAAGAAGAACTAGTGGCTTTATGCAGAGGCTCTCTTGCTGCTGCTGCTGTTGCTGCGCTGCGCAGCGGCTTCTTTGTCTGCGCTGCTTGCCAGCAGCCGCAGTGCCCCCATGGCTCTTCGCCGCAGCCACAGCGGAAAGTCTACAGCTCTGGCTTTATCTATTGTAGCTCTTAGGGCTTCGGGTCAACACTTAGTGGCCACGTGCAGGCCGAGTTGGTACGGAGAGCAGACAACTGGGGTTAATTCCCGGGTTTTGGCCGCACCGCCTAACTCCCGACTAATAAGTGCCCATAATATCGTGCGTAAAAGAAGGATTGAAGTGGGGGAAACAAATAGTGAAGTAATGCGTTGCAGGAACGGCCAGGCATGTGGCGTCCGGTTGCATCGACGGACAGCGGGAGCTAGCCGCTGCAGCCTGCACGAATATAGGTTAAGGGGGAGCTTGAGGAGAATAAAAAGGTTTTATTGACTTAATTCTAAATAAATTGGTTGCGTGAATAGAAAACGGCGCGGACGAGGCTGATGCGGCAGTGGTCAAGAACTGCCACGGACAGCCGACGGCGCCGGCCGCTCTTGCAGGTGGCGTTTCCTTTAACGGATAATGCATTTGTCACCTTTTCAGTGTTTTCCCAGGAATGAAGGCCACAATTTGAGAAGAGCATTGAAGTAAAAACGCCCTCTTCTTCTTTCTTTGACTCCGGGCTCCTCATCCAGCTGCGGCTCGATCCGCACTGCTTGCTTCGCCTGCGCCCCGCAGCAGCCGCCTCGGCTGCGTCTTAATAGAAAGGCAGCTCTTTTGCTGCGCCTTGCTGCATCGTGTCACCAGCAGCTCTCTTCCTGCAGCAGCAGCAGCAGCCCGCGGTCTCCTGAGGGCCCCGCGGCTTTCTCATGGTAGTCCAAACATGTTGTTGTCTATTTGTTTCTCCTCTACCCCCGTCGTTTTCTGGTCATGTAGAGGGCGAGCTCCTCCAGAGCCGCAGTGAGCAGCAGCAGCAGCAGCAGCTGAGCTAACAGCCGCTGGACTTCGATTAGCCTCAGCTTGCCACTTCCCATATAGCCCGATCTTCCCAGCCTTGAGACACAACTCGAACTTCATGCCTCCCGGAGTGCCGTGAGGGGTCAGGGAGGCGGACTGCGAGTAGCAGCGGCGGCATCTGCAGCAGCAGCAGCAGTAGCAGCGGCAGCAGCAGCAGTAGCAGCGGCAGCAGCAGCAGCAGCAGGTAAGGGCAGGCCGGTCCTTGCTCGTCTTATGACGTCCACAAATACTTTAAAAGAAAGGGAGACAGCGTCGGGCAGCAGCCGCGCAGTGTCTCTTATGGAGGCCCCCATGCATCTTGAAGGGGCCCTGCCAGCCTCGCGTGTGCCTCCGATTGTTTCCGCACTGAGCTACAGCAGCAGCAGCAGCAGCAGCTGCTGCAGCAGCAGCACCGGCACCAGCAGCAGCGCCAGCAGCACGGGCGGCGACTTCCCCTGCGAGGAGGCAGAGGGGGCCAGGGGGCCCCCCAAGCTGCAAGCTGCTGCAGTGCAGGCAGCTGAAGCAGCAATAGAAACGCCTCATCTGCAGAGCATTGAAGAAGAAGACCGCTGCTCCTGTTTGCTGCTGCCGGAGCTTCCTTTGCAGCTGCCGCTGCACCTGCCCTCGCAGCTTCCGCTGCGGCAGCAGCAGCAGCAGCAGCAGCAGCAGCAGCAGCAGCAGCCGTGTCCGAGTGAGGGCGTGTTAGACGTGTGCTCCTGCCTAACATTTGATGACCTGCCTCTGCTGCAGCAGCCAGATTCGCAGCCGAAGCTGCAAGAGGAGCAGCAGCAGCACGAGCAGCAGCAGCAGGAGAGCAGCAGGATTTCTGCTGCTGACGACGCAGCGCCGGTGCTTGTGCTGCCTCTTTTCAAAGTTGTTGAAGACACCCTGGCGCCCAGAGGCCTCTCGACGCCGAACTCGCACTGGCAGCAGCAGGAAGCAGATGGCGCGGACCAGCAGCCAGCAGAGCAGCAGCAGCAGCAGCAGCAGCAGCAGCAGCAGCAGCAAGACCCCCGCAGGCTGCGGAAGCAGCGGCGGGTGCCCGAGCTGCAGCAGCCGCCGCAGTCCGAAACCGAAGATGAAGAAGACAGAGCGCTGCGGTGGGAGTGCCGCGTGGTGACCCCGTGTGTGGGGGTGGGTGTTGACTGTTTGTCTGCAGAGGGCTGCGGATTAATAGTTTGTGGTTCTCCCTTTTCTCTTTTCGACAACTGCTGCACAGTGGAGCTGCCCAGCTCTTACTACATAGGCGGCAGCAGCAGCAGCAGCAGCAGCAGCAGCATGCGCTGCCCGCTCAGCCCGCCCATCTCGGGAGCCCGCGCCGCCCGCACGGCCACCCGCAGAGGCAGCAAAACTCTCGCGCATTTGGGACATGTGGAAAACAACACTTTGGAGTGGTCCCACTCCGCGGAAACGGAAGTAGTGGAAGACTACGACATTAGACCCATCAAAGTCTTTGTGGGCACCTGGTGAGATAAAGGAAACAAGCCTTGACATGTGCTGCTTCATGTTTCCAGTCCTTGCAGCAAAGGTATGAACATGAATGTGCTGCATTGCAAGTTCTTTCTGGCAAAGTGTCCCATATAGGTGTGCGTCTGCGCGTGATTGGGAGTGCAAATATGCAGTTCTAGATATTTTCTTGTGCATGGAAATCCCCGCAAACATGCGAAGTGCTGTGCCTGTTGGTGGGATTTGTGGAAACGAACTTGCACACCTAGAGAAGCAGCAGAGGCTGTATTTCGATTAGCCGGAGAGAGGCAGAAAGCTGAACACTGAGGGGAGGAAACAACAGAGATTTGAGATGGAGTCCAGAAGAAAAACAGACAAAAGAAGTCCAAAGAACAGCAGCGGGGAAGGCCAGACAGCGAGACAAGCAGCGCCAAAGGCGGAGCCCGAAGCCGCAGGAGGAATAATGAGCCACAGAGCCCCGCAGGTGTAGAGCCAGAGGCAGCCAGAGAGGCAAAGGCGAATCTGGGAAGGCGGGAACTCTTGATGATTCAAATAGTTTCTAATGATAGAGGCTCGACCAACTCGAGATGGTTGAGGCTTTTTGTTATCTTTCGCCTCTTTACTCCACAGAAACCACTGCATGGAGTCTTCCGTTAGCCACGGGCTTAGGGGTCTTTTGAAATCCACTGCATGCAGCGCATGCAGTGGGGTTTCTGGGCTGCGGATATTTATGGAATAAATACGGGGAAGCTGTGTGCGCAGCCCGTGCCTGTAATTGTGTCTTTGTTCTTTTGCATTTGTATTCCTCTTTTCCTTGCCTTCTGGTTCGGTTCTTCCTTTGTTCGTTTGGACAGGCTTTGCTGCCTTTTTCTGTCCATTGGCTGCTGCGTATGCTGCTTCATTTGTCTGCGTTTGTGTCCTTTTTGTGCGGCGATCAAGGAATACGGAGTACCAGGAGTTTGCACCGGAGTACATCAGCTCCTTGGAGGCGCAGCTCCAGAGCAGAAGTTAGTATATCGCTCAGGCAGCCTTTGTTTTCCCTGCTGTCTTTGAATGCTCATTTCCCTTTTCTTTTTCCAAGTGGCTCTTCTTATCTTTTTCTGCATTTGAAGGCTTTTTCGCTTATTGTTGTCCTTTTCCGTTTGCTTTTTTCTCTGCTTGCCTTTGACAGCGTTGTCCTGCTGTCTAGACTGTCTTGTCTTCCTTTTTCCTCTGTGTTCTGACCCCCAGACTCCAGTCTTATTGTGGTTCTTCTTTTTCTGCATTTGCTTGTCTGTGATGCTGTTAATCTTTGTTCACTTCGCTGTCCATTCCTATTGCTAGCCATTTACGCTGCTGCACCCTCTGCAGCTGTGCTTGGGCTTTTGTGATTGGCTCTGGTATAAAAAAGTTCGGTGTTCCCATCTCTCTCTGTTTCCACTGTTTTTGTTTTTCCTCTTTGCCTTCTCTTTCTGTTTTTTGGCTGCACCTGCCTCTCGCTGCAGCTGCTGCTGCTGGCGTTTCTGTCCTTTACTCCAGCAGCTTTGCATCTGCTTCTGGATTTGAATTTGCATGTTTTGCTGCTTTTCCCGCTGCACTGCGCAACGCCAGGCGGAAGCCCGCAGCGCAAAGGCCCCACCACTTCGGTGGAGTGGAGCGAAGCCGGCAGCCAGGCAGTCCGGCTGCGGGCCTCGCAGTCCTCCACCTCCACCCTGACCATTGGTCAGGACACGGAGGTGGAGAGCCACATGGACTCCGACAGCGAAGACTCCACGCTCAGCGAGACTCCGCCTCTCATCCAGCGCCGCTCCACTCTTTCCCTCAGCAAGCCGGCCCCCAACCAGCAGCCGCTGAAGGACTGGCTGCTTCCGGGCTACGACGTTTACGTCGTCACGCTTCAAGAAGTCACCAGTAAATGACCACTTCCACGCAACTCCCTTGCATGCAACGCATGCATGCAACGCATGCATGCAACGCATGCATGCAGCGCATTCAAGCAACGCATGCATGCAACGCATGCATGCAGCGCATGCAAGCAACGCATGCATGCAACGCATGCAAGTGCCGGGAGGCATGCTTCAGTTGCGGCTTGCGCAGCGCTGACCAGGCAGCTGGCAACCCGCCGTTCAAGAGCAGCTGCTGCTGGCTGCTGCTGGCTGCTGCTGAATGCTGCTGGCTGCTGCCGGCTGCTTCTGGCTGCTGCTGGCTGCTGCCGGCCGCTGCTGGCTGCTGCTGGCTGCTGCTGACTGCTGCTGACTGCTGCTGGCTGCTGCCGGCTGCTGCTTGCTGCTGCTGGCTGCTGCTGGAAGAGCAGCACACAAATTGGAAGAAGAGTCAGTGACGGACTGCTAGTGTTGCTTGAGTGACTGCTGCAGATGATAACATATTTAGCGCTATTGGACTTTATCTCGAAGTTGAAAATGGGGAACACTACTTGAGAGTTAGCATGGGAGACGGCAAAATATCTGGGTTAGGCAAAGGGGCCTGGACAAAGATGAAGGCCACTTGTAAGACTGTGAAATTGCAAAGAAGGCATTTGTCTTTCGCCTTTTTCTCTTCTTGTATTCCTATCTGTAAAGTGTTTTCTTGCATTCTACCTCTTTGCACTTCAACGGTGTTTTCGTCTCTGCTCTTTTATCGCTTTTCCGTCTTTGTTTTTTTGCTGCCTGCCTCAGTAATGTGTTTATCTCTTTGCTGCGCATCTCTTGTCTTTTCTTTCTTTCCTTTTTCTTTTGCTCTCTTGCCCCTCTGTCTCTCTTTTCTTCTCTACTTGTCAGTACTGTCAGTTTGCTTCTCGAGGTTCCTTGCACATGGTGACATTTCCCTTATTCTCACATCTTTGTTTTGTTTTGTCTTTCCCTGCTTCCATGAATTCTTCTCATTGGAAAAATGCATTTATTTTCTTTTTGCACGAGCAAAAAAAGACAAAGCTCAATTTATTTAGTCTGAAATGTCAAATATTTTTCTCTTTTTTGCTTAGCCATGGCCTGCTGGATCCGACAGTCCGCGCGTTCTCCAGTCGGGCCGGTGACCCCTTTGGCGTACAAGGCTTTTTCCTTTAGTAAGCAGCAGCAGCAGCAGCAGCAGCAGCAGCAGCAGCAGCAGCGGCAGCAGCAGCAGCAGCAGCAGCAGCAGCAGCAGCAGCAGCGTTGCGTGCGTTTTGCTTCTGCTGCGGGCATGCATGCTGCTGTTGGGCTGGCAAGCATTCAGGTCTCTGCGCTGGCACAGCTGCATGCACTTATGTGTGCACTTTGTTGGGGCTGCATGCATGCGGCTGCTGCTGCTGCTTCTTTTGGGTTTTGTTCAGCGAGAATAAACGCGAGCAAAGGAGCTTTGACTTTGGTGTTGAAGATTCATGACCAAGTTGTCTGCTTCGTGGGCTGCCACATGCCAGCCTCGGGCGTCAAGGTGAGTTGTTCTTTTTACTTAATAATTTTTATTTTTATTTTTTATCTTTTTGTTGTCTTGATCTACTTGTTTACCTTTCTATTCGTTGTGTTTTCTCGTAGACATGCTTATTTCTGCTTCCGTTTCTGGTGACTAATCATCATCAGGCTTTCGTCACCATCTTTAGTTTGGATCGTTCTCTTGCAGTTTGATTTGTGGCCACTGCAGCAGCAGCAGCACTGCTTGCTGCTGCTGCTTCCGTCTTTGCTGCTGCGGCTTTTACCTGCGACGGCGCAGCCGTTGGAAAGCACGGCAAAATGCCTTTCTCTTGTGTTTCATTTGCTGCTTTGCAACTCTCTCCCTTTGCTGCCTTTCAACTTTTTCTTTTCCCTTTACGCTGTTGACCCCGGCGTGGAAATGAATGCATGCATGGGGCCTGCATGCATGCACTTGCTGCATGCATTTGCAAGCGCATGCGCTGCATGCAAATGCATGCGCTGCGTGCAAATGCATGCGCTGCATGCGGAAGCCCCGATGTTTTCTTTGCTGCGCAGGGCCGTGTCCGCGCCCGCAAGCACATTCGCCAGAAACTGGCTCAAGTCTATTCAAATTGTGCAGAAGCTGATTTCACTCGGGTCTTCCACCACGTCATTTGGGCTGGAGACTTCAACTTCAGACTGCAGGCCACCCCTGAGATTTACAGTGAGCTCCCCCCGCAGCAGCAGCAGGCAGCAGCAGGCAGCAGCAGGCAGCAGCAGGCAGCAGCAGGCAGCAGCAGGCAGCAGCAGGCAGCAGCCTTACCCATGAGCAGCACATGAGGCTACACGCATGCAATCCTGTGCACATAGACTCAGCTACCTTGCTGCAGTGCGGCAATTGCTGCAGCTGCAGCAAATGCCAAGGGGCACAAATAGTTGGGAAACTAATGCTTTTGCATGCATGCAGAGAAAGCATGCTGCAGCTAGCCTGTTGCGGCGCAAGCTCTGCAAGAGGCTGCAGTATGGCTGCTGCTGGGCTTGCCATTCTGCCAAGTTTGATCTGATTTGCTGCTGCTGCTGCTGCTGCTGCAGTGCCGCTGCTGGAGAAGCTAAACATTAAGGCCCTGCTGCAGTACGACGAGTGCAAGGAGGACTTTGGCCAAGACATGCAGCTTCACGTACACCCCAGCACTTGCATCCATCGCTGCTTTCTCATTTCTCGCAGTTTCTTCATTGCATGCAAATCACTTTTTTGTTGTCCTACTCGCAGCTTTTTCTCTAATTTGTTTTTTCCCTCTTTCTTCTCTACTGCCTCGCTCTGCAGCTCTTACCCCACATTTCAGAACACTTTTTTCCTTCCCCGTGCATGCAGTGTCGCTGGCTAGCCAGCATGCGTCTCGCTAGCTAGCTAGCTAGCTAGCTAGCTAGCCTGCATGCATGCTTGCATGCATGCTTGCATGCATGCAGGCCTGGGTGCATGCATGCATGCATGCATGTGGAGTTAATTGTATTTTGCATTTATCTGCGCATGCATGTTTGTGTTGATCAGCAAATGCGGGAAGCGCCTGTAGAGTTTTTGCCGACTTATAAGAAGGCAGACGGCCGGCCGCCCCTGGACACCAGCGACCCTGACTGGCCTTTGAAAGAATACCAAGTGCAAATGAAAAAGGGAGTTTTGGGGCAGCGCAAGACAGTGGAAAGGCCTCCCTCGGTGAGTGCGGTGTACGTACACCTGAATAGTGAATAGTGGAACTCGCCGTCCCCTCTCAGCTTCTTTATTTATCTTTATTTCGACAGAGCTGCAGCAGCTGCAAAAGCTAGGGAGTCTGCAGCGGAGTATTGAAGTCCGCTGCATGCGTTTTGGACTTCTTGCAGTGGTGCGACCGAGTCTTTTACTGGTCAATGCCGGCAGTGAAGTCCTTCTTAAGAACAGTTCCTGGAGCTTACTTCGCAGCAACTCCCAAGGAAACAAGTACGCAAATGCCACTTTATTCAGGTTTTAGCAATAAGTTTATATTTAGGTGAAGTTGGGGCTCATTGCCTTTTCTTTTGTTCACAAATTAGCTTTTGCTGCTGACTTGTTCAGACAAACAAACTAGCAGAAGTTACGGGCTTATTGCCGTTTTCACGTCTTTTTCTTTCGTTTTCCTTGTGAATCTTCGCTGTACTTCGTGTTTGTGTCCAAATAGGAACTTTATTTTTATTTGTTTTCTTCTTTTTGTGAAAGTCTTTATTTGTTTTCTTCTTTTTGTGAAAGTCTGGCCGCCACACTCGCTTCCTGGGTCTCGGGTTTGCTGCACTTTGCAGGTGTTCTCATGGCCAGCGACCACGCCCCTGTGGGCTGCGGCTTTTATCTTTACGCCTTGCGTTCGGAGCCTCCCCGCATTTTCTTTGGCCAGAAGAATAACACAGACAAAAGACAAAAACAAATTAAAGAATAAACCCTGAGAACCTCACTGCCCCCTCCTGCTGCAGCAGCAGCAGCAGCAGCAGCAGACAGCTCGAGCCCCAGGCGCAGCTAATGCAAAGGCAGTGAGCGCCCCCTCGCCTGCTGCTGCTGCTGCTGCGCACTTTGCTGCAGCAGCACAAAAAGAGCCAGCGGAATCTGCGGGTTCTTCTTCTCTAAGTTCCCGCAGCACTTTTCGCCCGGGCTGATTTTATGGAGGCATTTAGTTTAAGCCCTCCGCCTTGTCTGCTTTCTTTAGCCAATATTTCAAGCAGCTAGCCAGCTAGCTAGTGCGCAGTCGACAGGCTCGCCAGCTTGCTAGCTAGCTAGCCAGCTGCCTAGCTAGCCAGCTGGCTAGCTACACAGCATGCAGCCCTTCGGAACTCAAGCTTTCGAGAGCAGCAGCAGCTGCTGCTGCTGCTGCTCCCGAATATATACTAAACGCGCCCTTACGGGCAGCGGAACAAGAACAGCCTCTGCTGCAGCTAATTTTGCTTTGCAGCCACTTTTGCTTACTTCGTGTGGCAGCAGCAAATGGTGTATTTTCGAGCAGCTGCGGGCAAACTAGTTGCGCTGCTGCTGCTGCAGTTGTTGCTGCTGGCGAACTAGCTGTGCTGCTGTTGCTGAAGCCGCGCCTGGCGTCGCTGAAGCCGCTGCTGCTGCAGCTTGATGCAGCAGCTAACTACTGCTGCTGCTGCTGCAGCTGCTGCTGCAGCTGCTGCTGCAGCTGCTGCTGCCGAAGTTGTGCTGGACCGAGTAGCAGCTGCGTCAGTTCACATCTTCCCCTTCAAATAGTTCGTCTTGCTGCTGCTGAGCAGCAGAAAACAAAGGGGCTTGCGCAGCCAGCCAGCCACAGGGCAACGCAAGAGCTAAATGACGTGCATGCGCACAAAGCAGCGTTTGCATGCATGCACGCATGCATGCATGCATGCATGCACGCGTGCATGCACGCATGCATGCACGCATGCATGCACGCGTGCATGCATGCGTGCATGCACGAAGTGCATCTATTCAAGCTCTCAATAAATGCATGCATGCCTGCCGTTTGCTTCTTCCCCGGCCGCCGCTTTTGAGAAGCCACCAGGGGGGTTTCTGCAGCAGCTAGCTGGGGCCGTCGCAACTTGCTGCGGCCGCGCGCGTGCATGCATGCATGCATGCGTTTGCATGCGCGCATGCATGCATGCATGCATGCATGCATGCATGCGTTTGCATGCATGCATATTGGAGTTTCGCGGAAAGCTCGGGCCTACTGCTCCTTGGCTCGGGCCACCTGGCCCACGCCAAAACAACTAATATTGAAGTGTTGGCAAATGAGGGAAACTGTAGACCGCAGCAAACTGACGAGGTAAAAAAAGCTCCACAGCAGCACTGCTGCGAGCACAGCGCTGCTGTAGGGGCTCAGCTGCTGCTTCTGCTGCTGCTGCAGCAGCTGCGGCAGCAGCAGCGCCCCCACTCCAGAAGCAGACGGCGACACGGCGTACAGCCAAATGCAGCAAAACCAAAACGGAAGCACAGGCCACTGGACAGGGGAGAAGTCCATCTGCACGCAAACGCATGCCTGCTGCTGTTGCTGCTGCTGCTGCTGCTGTTGCTGCTGCTGCTGCTGCTGCTCCCAGTCACACTAGCCATTCTGTTCAGGTTGTGGGCTCAGCTAGGCGCACTCCCTAACCCTGCTTTCTGCTGGCTAGCCAGGGTCACTTTGCTTCTGCTGCTGGCAAAGCTAGCTGGCTAGCTGGCTAGCTGGTCAGCTGGCTAGCTGGCTAGCTAGCTAGCTGGCTAGCTGGCTAGCTGCTAAGTGCGCTGAACTCACCCTGCATGTGGCTGAGAGGTTCAGGCGAAGAGCGATAATGGCAGTGTTGCAAATCATTGTCCAGTAACATAGCACTGGATGCTCCCACATCACCGCTGCAGCAGCAGCAGCAGCAGCAGCAGCAGTAAATGGCCAGCAACACAGCTCCAGCTCGAAGCGCTCTCATCCAGCAAGCACTGCTACAGCAACACAGCAGCAGCGCTACTGCGGCAGCAGCAGCAGCAGCGGCCAGCAGCAGCCGCCTCGTCTACTCTCTGCTGTTCATCTTTGCTGCAGCAGCAGCAGCAGCTGCTGCTGCTGCTGCTTTAGTCGAGCCTCACTGGAGCAAAATAGAGGAATTTGCATTAGGACATGAACAAGGCAGCCAAGAAGCTGAGCTGCACGCAGACCGCAAACACTACCCACAAACATGCGCATGCACGCATGCATGCATGCATGCATGCACTCTGCTGCTGCAGCTCACACGGCTTGCAGGGCGGCTTAAGCAGCACCCCTAGGCTCGCAGCTGCACGCTGCATGCATGCATCCGTGCCTCTGGAACCCAAACCCTAAACCCTAAACCCTAAACCCTAAACCCTAAACCCTCGGGGCGCGTACAGATGGCCTTCGCGGGCCTGGCGGCCAGCCTGCAGCCGTTCAAAACGTCAGAAGTGAGCATTCCGACGAGCAGCAAATAAAAGGGAAAGGCCAAAAAGGCCTGCAGCGGCAAAGTCAGCAAACACGGCGGCGCGGCCCGCCTGCGCACAGCCACGCAGCAAAACCCCAAACCCTAAACCCTAAACCCTAAACCCTAAACCCTAAACCCTAAACCCTCAGTCCTCGGCGTGAACCCACAAATGGAGCCCCAGAGGCTGCATTTCTTGAGAGGTGCCCGCGGCAGGCAAACACCTCTCGCCGCGCTCTCAACCCCAAACCCTAAACAACCACCCCACATCCTAAACCCTAAACCCTAAACCCTAAACCCTAGGTAGGTCCTCACGCAAACGAGACAGGAGCCACATCAGCGAGAGATGTTGTGAAAATCTGCGGGCCGAAAACGAGGCTGATGATGTTCATGCCCATCATCTGCACAGCAGCAGCCACACACTGCACACTGCCTGCAAGCTGCTGCTGCTGCTGCTGCTGCTGCTGCCGCTGCTGCTGCTGCTGCTGCTGCTGCTGGTCTCACCACAAACTGGCCTTCTGTCACGCCTGTAATCCCCGTGTGACAGCGGTATTCGTGGAAGTGGAGCTCCCACCACTGCAGCACAAACCGCAGGCCTTAAACCCCAGACCCTAAACCCTAAACCCTAAACCCTAAACCCTAAACCCTAGGCTTTAAGCCCAGACCCCTGCCCCTAAGACGACGCCGCAATCCCCACACCGCGGCAGCAGAACCCGCGCTGCAGTGCCCACAGCTGCCAGCGTCGTGCAAGTGGCTTCTAAGACCCAGCAGCAGCAGCAGCAGCAGCAGCAGCAGCAGCAGCAGCAGCAGCAGCAGCAAACTGTGCACACCGTGTATATGAAAAGCTGCATCTGGAGAATGGCTATGAGCATAAAGGCAGCAACAGACTGCCCAACTCTGATGGTCCCCAAAACGCTCAAGGCGGCAAATACCTGCAGCAAACGGACACTTGCTGCAGCAGCAGCTGCTGCTGCTGCCAGTGCTGCTGCAGTGCCTGCTGCTGTCTGCTGCACTGCAGAAGCAGCAGCAGCTGCTGCTGCTGCAAAGACAGCAACAGCAGCAACAGCCCTTAACTCTCAAAAGTCGCCGCTCCATGCATACCCTCTCCAACAACCAACGCCTGAAGTAACCTAAACCCTAAACCCCAAACCCTAAACCCTAAACCCTAAACCCTAAACCCTTGAGGCCTACAGTGGAGAACGCGTCGCAGCCGTGGTCAAAGAGCTGCCCCAGTGGGGTGGAGGTGTTTGTTCGTCGGGCCTGCTTCCCATCTATAGCATCTAGTGTCTGCAGCAGCAAACAGCAGCAGCAGCAGCAGCAGCAGCAGCGGCAGCAGCAGCAGGTGAAGCCGCAGCGGGACAGCAGCAACAGTCCGTTTACACGCAGAGGCAACTGCAACGAGGCATACCTTGGCAGCAGCTAACTCCAGGTGTTCACGACGTGCGGGAACAACCGCAGCAGCAGCAGCAGCAGCAGCAGCAGCAGCAGCAGTAGCAGCAGTAGCAGCAACACCGGGAGGAGCCTCGGAAGCAGCAGCAAGCACAGCAGCAAACACGCCCGCAGGAGCACACGCAACGGCCCAAAGAACTGCACCACGCAAAGCAGCAGCAGCAGCAGCAGCAGCAGCAACAGCAGCAACAGCAGCAGCAGCAGCAGCAGCAGGGGGAGCCCACTTGGTAAGAAAAGAGAAGAAAAAGATTTGCAAAATAAACCCAAGTCGGAGCTGCTTCCTCGAGCCGCGGCATATAAATGCAGGTGAGGGCCATGCACATTAAAGTGCAGCTAAACCCCAGCAGAGTCAGCAGGTTCGGGCTCACCCACTGCAGCAGCAGCAGCAGCAGCAGCAGCAGCAGCAGCGGGTGAGAGGAGGCGCGGGGGCGGCAAAGCACTCAGAGGCAGCAGGAAGGCCGGAGGGGAAGACAGGCAGCAGCAGCAGAAGAGCCCGTAGCAACAGCAGCAAAACAGCAGCAGCAGCAGCAGCAGCAGCAGCAGCAGCAGCAGCAGCAGCAGCAGCAGCAGCAGCAGCAGCAGCAGCAGCAGCAGCAG
>NW_013654493.1:0-2500 GCF_000499385.1 Eimeria necatrix
CCGGGGAGGGGGGGTGCTTGTTGGTTAGGGTTTGAGGTTTAGGGTTTAGGGTTTAGGGCTTAGGGTTCGGGGTTTAGGGTTTAGGGTTTAGGGTTTAGGGTTTGGGCGTCTCAGCTGCGCATGCGCGTGGCTTGTTACTTTGTTAAAGACATGCTCAAAGGCGACGCCGTTTATGAAATTCGACTGGAGCTTAAAGAGGTATTTTGCTGCTGCTGCTGCTGCTGCTGCTGCTGCGGTTGCTGCTGCTGCTGCTGCTGCTCGTGCTGCTGCTGCTGCGGTTGTTGCTGCTGCGGCGGCGGCTACTGCGTGGCTTTTTGGTGCTATTGCCGCTGCTGAAACTTGCAGACTGCTGCTGCTGCTGCTGCTGCTGCTGCTGCTGCTGCTGCTTCTGCTGCTCTTTTGGCTGTTGCTGCGAGGACCATTAAGAGGGAGATGAAAAGCCAAACCCTAAACCCTAAAAGAGTGTTTTGAGGGGTGTATGTACAGATTATGAGGGAGGAGTTCCAAGACGACGACGATGCCTAAACCCTAAACCCTAAACCCTAAACCCTAACTTTGTTCTTTTCTTTTGGTCTTTTTTAAAGAAAAGGAGACAAATAGAAATGATTTATTCAGCAGCATTTGTCTCCAAGTTATTCATGGCTAGGGGTCTCCTCAGAGACTCCGGGCCCTGTTTTGAGGGTTTAGGGTTTAGGGTTTAGGGTTTAGGGTTTAGGCCTGCCACCTGGTAACTGTCTTTCTGCTCGGGCACCTTCCTCTTCTTTTCATTTTTCTTATTGTTTTGCCTCTGTAGCTAGCTGCAGCTAGCTGTAGCTAGCTACTGCAGCTACAGCTAGCTATCAGCTAGCTATTGCTAGCTGCAGCTAGCTGTAGCTAGCTACTGCAGCTACAGCTAGCCACTAGCTAGCTATAGCTAGCTGCAGCTAGCTGCAGCAGCTACAGCCAGCTGCAGCCGCTGCAGCCAGCTGCAGCCAGCTATTGCAGCTACAGCTAGCTAGACGCGGCTAGCTAGCTGTGGCTAGCTGCGGTCGGCTAGCTGGCTAGCCGTGGCTTCCTGTGACTAGCTAGCTGCGGCTAGCTGCGGCTAGCTGTGGCTAGCTAGGGTTATTTGTGGCTGGCCACGCTGGGGTGTGGCTGGCTGCAGCAAACTAGCTGCAGCTAGCTAGCTAGCTGCTCTAGCTAGCTAGCTACGTAGCTGCAGCTAGCCCGCCCCTTTAGCTAGCTAGCTAGCTACCAGGCTGGCTGGCTGGCTGGCTAGCTAGCTAGCTAGCTAGCTAGCTGGCCACCTGACTAGCATATGGCTGGCAGCTAGCCAGCGTCTCTAGCTAGCTAGCTAGCTACTCGCAGGTGGCTAGCTGCAGCTAGCTAGCTGTTTCTGTTTTGGGACTCGTTTTAAAGAGAGTAAAGAAGTTGAAAATGGAGCGAGAACGGGGGAGACCCTCAGGCGCATGCAGCCAAACCCTAAACCCTAAACCCTAAACCCTAGTTTTGTTTTGCTGCGCGCGTTTATTGTTCAGCTTCTAAGGGCTCTCTGATCCCAGTTTTAAGTCCTTTCTTCCTCTAATTATCCCTTTTTGTTTCTTTTGTTTCTTTTGTCTCTTTTTTGTTCTTTTTTGTTTCTTTTTTTTCTTTTTTTTTCTCCTTTTCTCCTTAAGAATCCAACGGAGTTCCCGCGGGGGCTCTCGAGCACTCAGGAGGGGAGAGACAGGCGGAAAAGCGGGAAAATGGCAAAGGCGTTTTGCGGGCGGGGGTGTACATTGAATTAAGTCGAATTTAGTCGGTTTATTTCGTTTTAAAGTTCAAAAATTGAATCGAATTGAGTTTATTGATTGAAAAATTGAAAAAATGAACTAAATTGGCGAGATTTAGGCCAGGAAATGCAAATCCAAAGCAGCACCACCCAGCTGTACGTACATACACTCCAGTGGTCGTCTCTCTCCCTGTGGCGGATTGGAGCGGCAACAGGGGAGTTAAATGCGTTTAGAGCCGCTAAAGGGCATTTAAAACATTAAAAAAAGACAAATTAATTCTCAAAAATAAACTTTTGAACGAAAATTTGGTTCATTTTGTTCTCTGCCGCGACGCAGCAGCTGCGCATACACCTCAGAGCTGTCGATACACCCGAGAAGCGGGGGCCCCTGCAGCTCACGGGAAAACCCTAAAGAGCCGCAATTGAGAGATAATAACATTTAAAAGGTTGTTTAAATATAATTAATGCTAAAAACTAATTAAATTAAATCTTTTTTCGGCTAAAATGCGCGGAAATTAAGCGCGGGAGGCAGCAGCGGCGGTTGCGGGGGCCCGGGCCTCCCCGCTGCTGCCAGCTGGGGTTTAGGGTTTAGGGCTTAGGGTTTAGGGTTTAGAGTTTGCAGTTAAAAGGTATTTCGGTTGTTTTCGAAGGTATTTATCTTTATTTTTTTGTAGAAGCGAAACATCGCCCCGCTTCTTCCTTTCAGGTGTATCGACAGCTAGCCAAGCTCAAGAAGCAACACGAAGAAGA
>NW_013654493.1:7500-19843 GCF_000499385.1 Eimeria necatrix
GCGTGTTGGAGAAAACGAGAAACTTGGCCCTCCCTTTCAGCTCGACAGGCGAGAGTTTGAAAAGTTGTTTTATTTATTTATTTATTTATTTATTTATTTATTTATTTATTTATTTATTTATTTATTTATTTATTTATATTCCTTTTTCTTCTTCGTCTCCCCCCGAAACCGAAGCAGCCAAACTCCACTCCCGCGTTGGATCATATCTCAAAGTTTTGTAAAGTTCCTGAAAACAAAACAGCCATTATCAAATGCCATTAACCCTAGCTAGCTAGCTAGCTAGCTAGCTAGCTCTGTAGCTAGCTGGCTAGCTGGCTAGCTGGGAGTCCTTGTAGCTAGCCGCAAAGCTAGCTAGCTAGCTAGCTAGCTACCTAGCCAGCTAGCTTGATAGCTAGCTCAGTCAGCTACCTTCTGTGATCCAGTAGCTAGCTAGCTATTTGGCTAGCTAGCTATTTAGCTAGCTAGCTAGCTAGTTAGCTAGCTGTCAACCTCGCTAGCTACTTAGCTAGCTAGCTAGCCAAATGGCTGGCTAGTTGACCAATTTGACCATTATTTTTTAAATTCAAAAAAACAGAATAACAAACCAACGAACAAATAAATAAACGAAATAAATAAATAAAACGAATGAATTAATTAATTAAACAAATAAATAAATAACTATTTTAATTAATTAATTAAACAATTAAATAAATAAATAAATAAATAAAAATACCATTTTATTTAAACTCACCTGTCTCGTGTACATTTTGCTAATTTGGTTTTCCAGAGTGCCCTGGCTCTGGAGCTCTTCGTACATATCCTAATTGACAAATAAATAAATTAATTAATTAATTAATTAATTAATTAATTAATTAATTAATTAATTAATTAATTATAATTGAATAAATAAACAAATAAATAAATAATGGAAAGTTCTCGAGGCTGAAAAGTTCGGCAAACAGCGCAGAAAAAGGCGAAAAAACGAAGGCAAAAGGGTTTAGGGTTTAGGGTTTAGGGTTTAGGGTTTGGGGTTTACATCCATGGCTTTGAGGGCCACTCGGAGTGCGGAAACGGGGAAAATGGCGCAATTAAAAGAAATGGATTTTAATTTATTTATTTTAATTATTTTTGTTTTTCCAAATTCCGTCAAATTCGCCAACAGAAAAACTCCAGGATGTTTCCCGCGCAGCGCAGCGCCAAACGCAGCAAATGTTTCCTAAACAAATAAATAAATAAATAAATAAATAAATAAATAAATATAATAATTAATTAATTAATTAATTGCTTTATTTTTATTATATTTATATATATTTTATTTATATTATGATGATTAGTTTAATTAATTAATTAATTAATTAATTAATTAATTAATTAATTGATGGTAATAGCAATAAGGATTAATTGGATGTGTTTAGTGGTTGGTTTGAACTAATTAATTTTTTATTGATTTGTTTATTTCTTCTGATTAACTGATTTATGTTTTGGTTTTAATTAATGCATTTATTTTAATTAAAGAATTAATTGCAATTAATTGAAGAACTGAAATTAATTAATTTGTTCTAATTAATGGACTTATTGCAATTAATGGATTAATTGCAATTAATTGATTGATAAAAGTACAGAGAATTGTTTAAATTCAAAAGTTTTATTTATTTTTATTTTTATTTTATTTTTATTTTATTTTTATTTTTATTTTTATTTTATTTACTTCATCTGGAAGTCCCTCGGGGAAGATGATGTGGGCCCCCGCCTCTACGTAGGCTTTGGCCCTTTCGAGGGCCCCGTCGAATCCTGAAGAGTGGAAAAAGGGGAAAAGAGAAGTAAAAAAGAGATAAAAAAGAAATAAAATAAATTTAATTTAATTTAAATAAATAGTTTTGATAAAACGGGAAGAAATTCGGGAAAAATGATCCAAAATGGACAAAAAAACGCCAAAAAGGAGAAAAAGGAGTGCGGGCGCTCGGGTGTACGTACACCGCAATTTTCTGAGGTGTACAGACACCTCAAGCCCCATAAACAAATAACTGAAAGAGATTTTGCATGCAAACAAATCATTTCTTTTTATGTTTTCTCGAAAAGTCTGAAAAGCAATCAGAAGTGTTTAGAGATAAATAAATGGGGCTGCTTTTTGCGGTGTATAGACACCTCAATGAGGCCAAGTGCTCGAAGACAAGAAGATGTTTTGAATTAAAAATAAATCTTTTAAGTTTATATATATGTATATAAATAATATATTTAAAATATAAATATGTTATGGAGTTTACATTAAAATATATAAATATAAATATATATATAATAAATATATATAATATATAGAGATGCATGCATCAGGTGTACATACACACCAACGCTTTTGCAAATGATTTACTTTTAATGAATTTAAATAAAAGAAATAAATGAATTTCAATTTTATTTTTAAAGACAGAAAATAAATACTTTTGGCGAATTGTGGAATTTGCATTTCTTTGCAAAATGACTTTTTAAAAATACTAGTTTTGAAGAGTGCATGCAAATGGACAAAAAGAAATTAAAAAAAGAAAAAAAGAAAAGAATAAAAAGAAAGAAAAGAAAAAAAGAAACTTAAAAAAATAAAAGTTGCACGACAAGAATAAAGGGAAAAGAGTAAACAAAAGAGTAGTGACAAAAATAAATTTAAAATTAAAAAAATAATAAAATAAAATAATAAAATAAAATAATGAAAATAAAAAATAAAATGAAGAAAAGACAAAAGAGACCGGAGATTTAAAAAGTTTCAAAATTAACTTTTTTCTTTTTTGGATTTTTATTTTAATTTAAATAAAAAGACTTCTTTTTTCATTTGAATTTAAAGAGTTGCTTTTCCTTTTTTGAATTAAAAGGACTTTTCTCTTTTTAATTTTAAGTCAATTTAAAATAAAATAAAACAAAAAGTTCCATTTAATTCACTTCGAACGCTCAAATTAATTTGTTTAATTCAAATTAAACAAAAAACTGCTTTTATCCAGGAGCAGCAGTTTGCTGCTGCTGCTGCTGCTGCTGCTGCTGCTGCTGCTGCTGCTGCTGTTTACCTTCGACAGCAAATGCGTCAGTTCGGGCGCAAATCAAAAAGTCTTTTAAACTTTCGGATTTATTTTCTTTAATTGATTTTATCTTTTGCTGCATCTCGCAGCAGCTTATTAGCTGCTTCCCTTCCAGGTGGCCACACCTGCGAGCAGCAGCAGCAGCAGCAGCAGCAGCAGCAGCAGGTGCTGCAGCAGGAAATGCAGCAGCAAATGTTGCAGCATCGAGAGCAGCAACAGTAGCAGCAGCAGCAGCAGGTGCTGCAGGACAGAAAGCAGCACCTGCAGCAGCAACAGCGGTAGAAGCAGCAGCAGCAACAGCAGCAGCAACAGCAACATCAACAGCAGCAGCAGCAACAGCAGCAGCAGCAGCAACAGCAGCAGCAGCCTTGAATGAGCCAAAAGAAGAACAAAAAGGCAGCAAAGAAAATAAATAAATGAAATGAGTTTGTGAAATGAATTGCATTGAAGAAATAAAATTAAATAAAAATAAACTGAATTAACTTAAATTAAATTAAATTAAATTAAATTAAATTAAATTGAATTGAAATGAGATAAAACAAGATTAAAATAAATAAAATGAATAGAATAAATAAATAAATAGATAATCAAAAACAAATGAATAGAAAGAGACAAAAGAATTTAAATTCAGAAAAAGTGATTTAAAATGAAATACCTTTTTGCTTCTATTTGGTCTTCAATTTGAATTGCTGCTGCTCCTGCTGCAGCAATTGCTGCAGCAGCTTCTCCGCAGTCACCGAAACCTGTGTCTGCATCTGCAGCAGCAGCAGCAGCAGCAGCAGCAGCAGCAGCAAAAGCAGCAGCAGCAACAGCAGCACCAAAGGCAGTAGCAGCAGCAAGAGCAGCAACAGCGCCGAATGCAGCAGCAGCAGCGAAAGCAGCAAAAGCAAAAGCAGAAGCAGCAGCAGCAGCAGCAGCAGCAGCAGTTATAGTAGAGAGTGCAAATGCAGCAGCAAAAGCAGCAGCAGCAAATGCAGCAGCAGCAGCAGCAGCAGCAGCAGCATGAAGAAGCAGCACATTTACACGCAGACAAATGCAGGAAGCAAATAAGAAACAAACGGACTGCTGCAGCACAGCTGCCTTGTGCACTTGTATCTCCTAAACCCTAAACCCTAAACCCTAAACCCTAAACCCTAAACCCCTGGCCCCAAACCCCAAACCCAAATGCTAGACCTCAAGCCCCAAACCCTAACCTTCAAACCCCAAACCCCAAACCCTACTCATTAAACCCTAATCCCGAAACCCTAGACCCTTCCCTAAACCCTAGCTACCAAACCCTAAGCCCTAGACCCGAGCCGCAAACCCTAAACCCTAGGCCCCAAACCCTAAACCCTGGGCCCCAAACCCTAAACCCTAAACCCTCGGGCTCACCGACGAGGAGCGGGAGTCTGGAAACAGCAGTTATTTCTTTCACTTTTTCCAAAAAAGATTTAAATGAAATAATTCCAATATCTGGAAGTCCTTGGGAGGCGGAAAGGGCAGCGCCTGGTGTACGTACACCCCAAAGGCCAAGGCCCGTTGGCTTTGCTGCTTCTTTTTGCAAATCATTTCTTTCGCTTTTCTTCTTCGATCGGGTCTGCTAGGGTTTAGGGTTTAGGGTTTAGGGTTTGGCGTTTAGGGTTTAGCGTTTAGGGTTTAGGGTTTTAGCGTTTAGGGTTTTAGAGTTTAGGGTCTAGGGTTTAGGGTTTAGGGTTTGGCGACTGGGGGTTTTGTACGTTTTTTTATTTTCGGGGAAATCCTTTTAAAAAGAAAATTTAAAAGTATTTTTGAAAGGGTTTAGGGTTTAGGGTTTAGGGTTTAGGGTTTAGGGTTTAGGGTTTAGGGCTACACAACAGATACGAAAAGATAAAAGGAAGTTAAAAGCGAAAATAAACAAAAGTAGAAAACGAATTAAAATCAAGATTAAAATTAAATGAAAAGAAAATAAAAAGAAATCAAAAGTGCAAATTGAAATGAAATTGCAAAAGGCTAGTGGTAATAATAATAATAATTATTATTATTTTAATCATAATAATAACATTAATAATAATAATAATAATAATAATAATAATAATAATAATAATAATAATAATAATAATAACAATAATAATAAGAATTATAGTTATTATTATTATAATTATTGTTTTACTATTATTATTATTATTCTAAGTGCTTGTGGAATATCTTTTGTAGATTTTTGTTTTCAAATAATAAATAAATAAATAAAACTTTAATGGGACTTTAAATGAACAAAAAGAAATTTTGGGAATTCCATTTTGTTGCAAACAGCAGCAGAAGGAAATAAATAAAATAAATAAATAAAAATTAATAAAAATAAATAAAAAAATAAATAAAAAGGAAATAAAAAAGAAATAAAAAGGAATAAAAAAGAAATAAAAAGGAGTAAAAGAGAAACAAAAAAGAAACCAAAGAGGATTGTAGAGTAAACAAAAATAAAAGATGAGTGAAAAGCAAATAAAAAATAAAAGGCAAATAAAAACAAATAAAAACAAATAAAAGCAAATAAAACAAATAAAACAAATAAACAGCAAATGAAGCAAACAAATATAAATAAAGATAAATAGAGATAAATAAAGCTAAATAAAGATAAAAGAAAAGAAATTTAAATAAATTAAAAAATAAAAGAATTAATTAAACTAAAATGAAACCTGAGCAAACAAATATAAATAAATAAAGATAAATAAAGACAAATAAAGATAAAAGAAAAAAAATTTTAATAAATTAAAAATAAAAGAATTAATTAAATGAAAAGACACCTGAGCAAACAAATATAAATAAATAAATAAAGATAAATAAAGTTAAAAGAAAACAAATTTAAATAAATTAAAAATAAAAGAATTAATTAAATGAAAAGACACCTGAGAGGTAAAGAGCTTTGAAGCCCCGGTCGCTGGCAAGTCTGGCAGAAATGCCATTATACACTCCGGGGATTACTAGAAACTCGCGCTGCAGCAGGAGCTGCAGGCGGGCTCCCGGGGGCATTTCCGAGGCCATTAGGGAGAAAATAAGAGCTTTTTGAGCTCCTTTTTGAGTTTTAAAGACAGTTTTGGAGTTTATTCGGAGAAAAACGGAGAAAAATAACGAAAATGAAGCCCAGTTGGCCGCAATAGACACCCGCCCGCAAGGGCCCCGGGCTCGGGTGTACATACAGACACCCCGCCGTCTCGCGGCTCCTCGTCTTCAGAAAGCCATTTATTTTCGTTTATTTTCGTTTATTTTCGTTTATTTCGAATTGGAAAATAACATTTTAATAATATTTTCCTTTTCAAACTGCAAGAACTGCAGCCGAACGCAACAGCAGCGGCTCAGCTGCACGCAGTCTGTGGAACCCACGGAACATGCGGAGTTGATGAGGAATAGTTGGCTCGATTCAAAAGCTTTTTTTAAATTCAAACTAAAATGAATATTTAAAATGCAAATGAAATCATTTCTGTTAAATTTGGCCTTCGGAAAGAGCAGAAACGAGAGCCGCAAGCGCCGGACCAGTGGACCATTGCCGACGCGAGGTGTACGTACACCCCATGATCCCAAACTTCACGGAGTTTGAAATGCCACCTTTCGCCTTTCTTTCAACTCCAAATTAATTCTTTTCTTTTTAAAAATGCTTCGTCTTTCTTAATTTTCACGTTGGGGTCTTAAAGGAGGCGAGTTTGGCTTTTTTTCAGGTGTATAGACAGCTCAGGCAGCAAGCTGAAACTCCGCAGTGTTGTGAAAAACTAATTTGGTGTACTTACACTCGAGAAGCTGCTTCAAGTGAACTCGTAGGCACTAGCAAAAGAATAGGGCTTCACCTATCACTCCACTTTTAGGGCTTTGGGTTTAGGGTTTAGGTTTAGGGTTTAGGGTTTAGGGTTTGGGATTTGGGGTTTATGGCTTGGGGTTTGGGGTTTAGGGTTCTGCGTGAAGGGCGTGGAGTTGAGGGTTTAGGCTTTAGTGCAGTTCTGTGGGGATGCTTCTACAGGCAACTTCTGTGCAACGCCGCCAACTGCACTTCTAGGGTTTAGGGTTTAGGGTTTAGGGTTTAGGGTTTAGTCTGAAGCAGCAAATAAAGCTCCAGGCATTCTTGAAAAGTTAAAAACAAAAATTAAATTTCAAAAGACTATGAAATGGATAAGGGTATTTGCGTGAGCGGAGCTTATTTACAGCACGCACACAGTTTATCCCCTAAACCCTAAACCCTAAACCCTAAACCCTAAACCCTAAACCCTGAATTCTAAGCTCAAAGTTGAGAGTAAATGGCGCAAATATGTTCTTAACTTAAAACGCTAAACGACGAAGCCTGCCCTGCACTCTATACCCCATACCCGAGCCCCAAACCCTAAACCCTAAACCCCAAAATTAAACCCTGAACCCCAAAAATAAACCCTAAACCCTAAACCCTAAACCCTAAACCCTAAACCCTAAACCCTGTAGAAATGGCACAAGTGGTATATGCAAGCACCAAAACACCTTAGTAGAAATTCCAGTCGACTCAATTAGTTCTTAAGTGGCCATGAATTTATTTTAATAAACTCGCAGGCTGCCGCTTGGGTCCAGGGTTTAGGGTTTAGGGTTTAGGGTTTAGGGTGTAGGTATACGAGCTCAGTATATCAGCTCTGCCGCTTGGGCGTAGGGTTTAGGGTTTAGGGTTTAGGTTAAGGAGCTTTTATCAGCTCCAAAGAAGAAGTTTGGGCTGAGGGGTTTAGGGTTTGCGTCGTAAAGACCTCTCCGTTGTCAGGGACTAGGGTTTAGGGTTTGAGGGTTTAGAGTTTAGGGTTTGAGGGTTTAGGGTTTAGGGTTTGAGGGTTTAGGGTTTAGGGTTTGAATGACGGACACATTCAAAGTTTCTCTTATGAATGGCCCTCTGTTTCGCTTGCACAAAGTGGAGCCAAACCCTGTAAACCCTAAAGCCTAAACCCTAAAGCCCAAACCCTCCGGCCTAATTCCTAAGCCCTAAGCCCTAAACCCTAAACCCTAAACCCTAAACCCTAAACCCTAAACCCTAGAGGCCGCGTGGCGAGTCAGCTGCGGCGTTAAGCGTAGGTGCGTGTAGACGGGCGTTGTTCGGGTGTACGTACACTTGGGGAGTGCGTTTGGCTCGCAGGGGAAAGCCAGCGAAGAAAAAAGAATTTATTTATTTTCTTTTTTGCATTAAGTGGACTGAATTTAAAAAAGTTAATTTAAAAAAGTTAATTTAAAAAGTGGAAGAGAGGATCCTGGGGAGTGCGTGGGTTCCCGCCTCTCGTTGTCTGAGAGGTTGAAGGCGGAAGGCGAGAGAGTCTGGAGCGCGAGGACTTCTCCTGAAACGCCTCTCTGGATTTTAGCGGAGAAGTTCTCCATCGCTGAACTCCAAAATGTTTCCGTTTGAATAAAAGAAGTGGAAAAGGAAGAGGAACCGAGACACGGGCGTCCGCAGCTATTGGGGTGTCTGTACAGTGCCGGTCTTGCTAGCCGCGCGCACCGCGCGGCGCCAGGCCCGCGATCTTCCGCTAAAACGCCAAAAGGGAGTTTTAAAAAGCGCATTTTCGTGTTTGTTTCGACGAAAGGATTCTAAAAATGCCAAATTTGTCTTCTGAAGGCCGCAAGAAGCCGGTTGATCGCGGGCCCCAAGCCGACCCACTGGCTTCCCGCGGCGAGCAGCCGTGCGTGGGAACGCGGGAGCTTCCCGGCCTTTCTCTCCGCAGTTTCGCTTTTTAATTCAAAAAATATGAATTGCATTTATTTTCAAAAGGGTTTCTGCAGAAAATGAAGGAATAAACCCTCGAGAAAGCAAACATCCGCGAGTGCAGCAGCGGCTAGCCGGCGGCGAAGAGGACCCGAAAAGTGCCCATGAGGAGCGCCCGCGCGCCTCCTAAACCCTAAACCCTAAACCCTAAACCCTAAACCCTCGTTTTTATAAGCCTCCCGCGCAGCAGCTCTCGGATGGCTCTCTGAACTGCAGCAGCAACGGACGCCGGGCTTCCATGGGGAAGCACCACGGCAGCGCCCCTGAAACGCTAAACCCTAAACCCTAAACCCTAAACCCTAAACCCTCGTTCTCTCTTCGCTGCCCTCATGCAAGAGGGAATGCCGGAGGTCCCCATTGTCCCACTGAAGGGGCCGCACAGTCGACGATCTCAAGTCCACAGAATGTCTCAAGGTACCTAAACCCTAAACCCTAAACCCTAAACCCTAGTGTTTGAAGATACGGGTAAAAAGACACAGTGTTTTGAGGGTTTGTCTCTCTTCCCGCAAGGGCCTCCGCTTCGGGGGCCCCTTTTCGCCACGGTTTGGGGCCAGGGTTTGCAGCCACGGGCTAGGGTTTAGGGTTTAGGGTTTAGGGTTTAGGGTTTTTAGGGTTTGATCACAGGAGCAAGCAGTGCATGCTTAACTGCTCCAGCTTTTCCTTTTCTGTCTCCTTGTCCATTTCTTTTTGCTCCAATCAACTTCTCTTTAGTGTGCCGTTTGATTGCTTGTTCCAAGCTGCCCAGGGTTTAGGGTTTAGGGTTTAGGGTTTAGGGTTTGCGGTTTAGGGTTTAGGGTTTAGGGTTTAGGGTTTAAGGTTTAGGGTTTGCGGCACTCTCTAGAGGGCGGGTCGGACCATAAGTTGTTTGTGTGCGTCTCAACGCCTACCAGGCCCCGATGCGCAGCCCGTATCCTTAAACCCTAAACCCCAAACCCTAAACCCTAAACCCTAATTTGTGGTTTGGCATTTGCCCGTATTTGCGGGCGCACAGCGAGAAGTGCAGGAGCTCCTCCGGCCCGCCTGAGCTCCCACAGTCCAGGGTCTAGGGTTTACCAGGGCTTACCAGGGTTTAGGGTTTAGGGCTTAGGGTTTAGGGTTTAGGGTTTAGGGTTTAGGGTTTAGGGTTTGATGCTGCAGTGGCGCCGGCGGAGGGCGAGGGGCCTTTCCTGCTGTCGGCCGCCAGCAGCCCGCAGCCTTCGGTGTCTCAGCTGCAGCGAAGTGGAATTTCAAATGTGAGTAATTTGAATTAAATAAATAATTAATTTAATTAATTTAATTTAATTAATTTAATTAATTTAATTAATTTAATTAATTTAATTTAATTAATTTAATTTAATTAATTTAATTTAATTAATTTAATTTAATTCATTCATTTAATTAATTCCATTTTTATTTTTTTTTTTAATTCCAAAATCCGAATTTCAAAAATTCAAATTCCGCGCTTTTCGACTGCGCCCAGCTGCAGTTAAAGCAGCAAATAAATAAATAAATAAATAAATAAATAAATAAATAAATAAATAATTTAATTAATTATTTAATTAACTTGAATGAATTAATTATTTAATTAAATTAATTAAATTGATTAATTAATTAAATCAATTAAACTGATTAATTTAATTGATTATTAAAATTGTAATGCAGTTGGTTTTTGTGGATTTTACAAACACTGCAAGTGGAGAATTTAAAAAAATTAAATTAATTTAATGAAAATAAAATAATTAAATGGTTTTAAATAAATTTAAAATCTCAAATTCACTTCAGTGAAAAGTTCGAAAGATTTAAAAGCGGTGTCTGCGGGGCCGACTCAGTTGCTGCTGCTGCTGTTGTTGTTGCTGCTGCTGCTGCTGTTGTTGCTGCTGCTGCTGTTGTTGCTGCTGTTGCTGTTGTTGCTGCTGTTGCTGGCGTTGTTGCTGTTGCTGGTTTTGTTGCTGTTGCTGCGGTTCTGCTCCTGCCGTCTTTGCTGCTGCTGCTGCTGTCTTTGCTGCTGCTGCTGCTGCTGCTGCTGCTGCTGCTGCTGCATTTGCTGCTGCTTCGGGGGAGGGCGAGGCGACGCCTTCTCCTGTTGCGCTCAGAGGGTGTCTTGTTGCTGCTGCTGTTGCTGCTGCTGCCGTTGCTGCTCTCTTTGCTGCTGCTGCTGCTCTCTTTGCTGCTGCTGCTGCTCTCTTTGCTGCTGCTGCTGCACTGATGAGTTAAGAAATGAGGCAGAAGTAGATAAATGACTGCAGCAATTGCATGGGAATTAAATAAAGCAAATGAAATAATGGATTTGATTTGCAGATTAATTAATTGTTGCAATAATTTTTGTCTTTAATTAATTATTTTGATTAGAAAAACGAAACAAAAGGAATTGTTTTGCTGCTGCTGCAAGTCAGGCCAGCCGGGTGGGCACGACGTCCGCAGCAGCAGCAGCAGCGGAGGCAGCAGCAGCAACGGCGCCCGCTGCAGCAGCGTCTGCAGCAGCAGCAGCAGCAGCAGACGCAGCAGCAGCAGCAGCAGCGCAAGCGGCGGCAGACGCAGCAGCAGCAGCAGCAGGAGCGCCGCTGGGCGCCGCAGGCGAAGACCCCGCTGCGCCCCCCGCCGACCCCCCAGCAGCAGCAGCAGCAGCAGCAGCAGCAGCAGCAGCAGCAGCAGCAGCAGAGGGGGCCCCCTTCGACGAGGCCGCGCTGCACACGCTGCCCTCCGGAGAAGTGGGGAGAAGGGCCCCCGTAAACCCTCTTCATTCTCCCTTTTTTGCAAAACTCGGAATTAATAAAAACAGAAAAAGAAAAAGAAAAGTCAAAGACCCAAAACTCCTCAATAATCCTCTGCGAGGCCGACTCGTCGTCTGCATCAGCACCACCGCACTCCTCCTCTGGCTCTTCTTCTGGGAGTGAAACCACAAACCCTAAACCCTAAACCCTAAACCCTAAACCCTAAACCCCAAACCCTAAACCCCAAACCCTAAACCCCAAACCCCAAACCCTAAAATCTCCCTCGTTTCTTCTGAAACCTCCCCCAACCCTCCCGCTCCTCCCGCTCCCCCCCCAAGCCCAAACCCTAAACCCTAAATTAGGGTTTGCGCGCAGGCTGTTGTACAACTACACGAGTTTCAACGGGCGCTGCGTGAGCCCCGTCCAGTACCCTCTTTACACCCTCAGCGAAGAGTCCGAAAGGGCCCCCATGGTGATCCGGTATGGGTACGGGGCCTGCGAGTACAACTTGGGGCCCCTGGGGGCCCCCCGGGGGCCCCTGGGGGCCCCCGCGAGCGACCGCGGGTGGCCCACGGAGCTGGTGAAGAACGGAGCAGCAGCAGCTTCTGCTGCTGCTTGGGACTCTCCTAACAGTCGGATTTTAACTGCTTTTGGAGGTTTAGAAACGAACTTCATTCGAAATTACGGAGAAGTTTTCCGAGTTTTCTCCGCCATGTACCTCCACGGAGGCTTTCTCCACATCGCCATCAACCTCCTCTGCCAAATCCAGAGCCTCTGGATGCTCGAACCCGTCCGCTGCTGCTGCTGCTGCTGCTGCTGCTGCTGCTGCGCTGCTGCTGCTGCGGAGGCTGCTGCGCTGCTGCTGCTGGGGGGGGAGGGGGGGAGTGGGTGGGGTTCTTTCTGCTGCTGCT
>NW_013654494.1:2500-7500 GCF_000499385.1 Eimeria necatrix
GAGGGGATGGGTTTAGGGTTTAGGAATAAAGCCGAAAGAAGTGGGAGAAAGGGTTTAGGGTTTGGCGCAGGGGAGAAGTTCAGGGTTTAGGGTTTAGGGTTTAGGGTTTAGGGTTTACGAGCGCAGGGCGGCTGCTGCTGGGGGCCCCCGGGGGCCTCGCGGTTGCTGCTGGCGGCTAAAAAAAGGTTAAAAGTTCTTTTTCAATTAAAAAGGAAGAATTAAAAAGATTTAAAAGACTTGTTGGGGGTTTAAAGGAATAAAAAGGCGGTGGAGAGCGCCGCAGGTGTTTCTAACCGGCTGGGGCCCCGAGCGGCGGCTGCCGGAATCTGCTGCTGCTGGCGGGCTTTCGGGGTCGTTTTTGTCGCCGCGAGCTGCTGAAAAGCAATTAAATGAAAACAAAAGATCAAAATTAATAAAACTGCGAAAGAAAAGGGCGAAAGAGGCGCTGGGAGCCGCGGGTTCGGGTCGCCTGCAGTGTCACTGCAGCGTCGGCCGTGGGGTGTACAGACAGCTGCGTCCGCTTCCGTTTTCGATTTCTCCGCCAAATTTAATTCATTTTTTAATTTAAAAACGCCAGAAATGACAGACTCAGGAGTGCCGGCCAGCAGCGAGGGCGGGGGCCCCGAAAAGTCCACCATTTACGCCTTAATTATCTTCAAATGGGACCCCGAGAAGCCCCTGCTGCTCTCTGCTGCTGTCGACGTTTCTTCTTTTCCTTTCTTCCACAGATCCACAATGAAGGAGCACATCATCTTCCACTCCAGGTGTACAGACACTCCAAACCCTCCAGCAGCAGCAGCAGCAGCAGCAGCAGCAAGCGCAGAGCTTCCTTCTGCTGCTGCTGCTGCTGCTGCTGCTGCTGTTGCTGCAGTGCTGCGCGCGTTCTTTTGGCTGCTGTCTGCTTCTGGCACCTCGGGCTCTTGCTGCTGAACAGCAGCAGCAAACACTGCAGCAAACACTGCAGCAAACTCTGCAGCAAATTGGCAGCAAACTAGCAGCAAATTAGCAGCAACTTGGCAGCAAATTAGCAGCAACTTGGCAGCAAATTGGCAGCAATACATTTAGAATAAATAAAAACCAAAGCAGCAGCAAAACAAACCCGCCTCCACCACCCAAACAAACTCCCCCCTACCTCTCCTGCTGCTGCTGCTGCTGCTGCTGCTCTGCTGCTGCTGCCGCTGCTGCTGCTGCTGCTGCTGCTGCTGCTGCTGCTGCTGCTGCTGCTGCTGCTGCTGCTGCAGGCTGATAGCAGCGCGGACTCCCCCTGGGCGTCGGCAGGCGGTGGAGTTTGAAAAGGGTTTGGGTCGCTGTTTTGTTTTTAATAATTTTTCTTCTTTTTGCTGCTGCGCTTTGACTTCTTTCAATTATCCTCTTCGAGTTGCTTTCGGGCTTCTCAACGAGGCCCTCAAGCAGATGCAGCAGGTCCGCTGCTGCTGCTGCTGCTGCTGCTGCTGCTGGTGCTGCTGCTGCGGGGAGTGGGAGTGCTGCTGCTGCTGCTGCTGCGAGTGGCGTGGCTGCTGCTGCTGTTGCTGCTGCAAGGGGTGTGGTTGCTGCTGCTGCTGTGAGTTGTGTGGCTGCTGCTGCTGTGAAAGATGTGGTTGCTGCTGCTGTGAGTGATGTTGCTGCGAGTGCTGCTGCTGCTGTGAGTGATGCGGCTGCTGCAAGTGCTGCTGCTGCTGCTGCTGCTGCTGCTGCTCTTTTTTGGTGTGCTGTTCTTGCTTTTGCTGCTGTTCCCGGTGCTGTTTCAATTTTGCTGCTGCTGCTGCTGCTGCTGCTGCTGCAGCAACTTAAATGCCACATAAATTTTTAATTCTTCAAAGACCTTAAATGCCTCTTTAAAGGCCTCCTTTGCTTCAATTAATTTAATTAATTTAATTTAATTTAATTTAATTTAATTTAATTAATTTAATTTAATTTATTTATTTTAATTTTTTTTAATTTAATTTAATTTATTTTTATTTCTTCAAAATTCTCCAAACTTTTTTCAATTTAATTTAACTCCTCTCCAACTCCACAAACAAACTCAACCAAATGAAAATCCAATCGAATTTAATTAAACTAATTAAATTAAATAAATTAAATTAAATTAATTAAATTAAATTAATTAAATTAAATTAATTAAATTAATTAATTAAATTAATTAATTAATTAATTTAATTAATTAATTTGCTGCTGCAGGTGGACGAAAGTGCGTGGCGAAATCTTGCTGCTGACGCAAAGACCGATTTGCTGCCGAGCAGCAAATTGCTGCTGGAGAAATACAAAAACCCAGTTGAGGCTGACAAACTCCTCAAGGTGCAGCAGGACCTCGACGAGGTTAGCAGCAGCAGCAGCAGCAGCAGCAGCAGCAGCAGCAGCAGCAGCAGAAGGGTTGTAGGAGCGGCAGTAGGAGCGGTAGTAGCAGCCGCAGCAGCAGCAGCAGCAGCAGCAGAAGGGTTTTAGATGCGGCAGCGGGAGCGGTAGTAGCAGCAGCAGCAGCAGCAGCAGAAGGGCTGTAGGAGCGGCAGCAGGAGCGGTAGTAGCAGCAGCAGCAGCAGCAGCAGCAGAAGGGTTGTAGGAGCGGCAGCGGGAGCGGTAGTAGCAGCAGCAGCAGCAGCACCAGCAGCAGGAGCGGCAGCAGGAGCGGTAGTAGGAGCGGCAGTAGGAGTGGTAGTAGGAGCAGTAGCAGCAGCAGCAGCAGCAGCAGCAGCAAAAGCGGTAGTAGGGGCGGCAGGAGGAGCGGTAGTAGGAGCAGCAGCAGCAGCAGCAGCTGCTGCTGCAGCAGAGATAGTAGGAAGGGTAGTAGAAGCAGCAGCAGCGCGAAAGCGGTAATGGCAGGGGCAGCAGCAGCAGCAGCAGCAGCAGCGGTAGTAGGAGCAGCAGGAGCAGCAGCAAAAGCGGTAGTAGGGGCAGCAGCGGCAGCGGCAGACACTGCTGCAGCAGCAGCAGCAGAAAGGGTCGTAGGAGCAGCAGCAGCGCAGAAGCGGTAGTAGGAGCAGCTGCAGAAGCGGTAGCAATATTAGGAGCAGCAGCAGCAGCAGCAGCAGCAACAGCAGCAGCAGCAGCAGCAGAAGCGGCAGTAGTAAGAGCAGCAGTAGCAGCAGAACCGGCAGTAGGAGCAGCAGCAGCAGCAGTAGATGCAGCTAATGATGGCCTGTGTGCAAGCGCAGAGTAATAGTGCAGCAGCAGCAGCAGCAGCAGACATTGCAGCAGCAGCTACTGCAGCAGCAGATGGTGCAGCAGCAGATAATGCAGTAGCTGCAGGTGCTGCTGCTGCTGCAGCAAAACAGAAAGGACATAATCCACACCTCGAAGCACAATCTGCCTTTTTGCTGCTGCTGCTGCTTTTGTCTCTCTTGTTTTTTCTTGACATTTTTCCTCCCTTTCTCTCTTCAGCAGCAGCAGCAGCTGCTGCTGCTGCTGCCTTTGCTGCTGCTGCTGCTGCTGCTGCTGCTGCTGCTGCTGTTTTCTTTATTATTCCTGCTTCTGCTGTTCTCATTCCTTTCATTGCCTTTGATGCTGCTGCTGCCACCCTTGCTGCTGCCGCCCTTGCTACTGCTGCTGCTGCTGCCTTCTCTGCTGCTGCTGCTGCTGCTGCTGCTGCTGCTGCTGCTGCTGCTGCTGCTGCAGGTGAAAGGAGTGATGCTGCGCAACATAGATGAGCTGCTGCAGCGGGGAGAAAAGCTGGAAGATTTGATGCAGCGCAGCGAAGACCTTTCGAGCACTTCTTATCAGTTTTACAGACAAGCCAAGAAGTCCAATAGCTGCTGCAGCAGCCTTTACTGACCCTGCTGCTGCTGCTGCTGCTGCTGCTGCTGCTGCTGCTGCTGCGGGGGGTGCTGGGGGTGCTGCGGGGGCTGCTGCAGCAGGGCAGCAACCTGCTGCAGCAGCTCGCGCGGGTGGAGCTGCGGCCACTGTGCTGCTGCTGCAGCTGAAAGCTGCTGCTGCAGCTGAGATGAGCTGCTGCTGCAGCTTAGGCCACCGGCTCTGCTGCTGCTGCAGTGGCAGCAGCAAGATGCAGCAGCAAAAGACGACACTAAAGGCAGCAGCAGACACCAGCAGCAAAGAGAAGCAGCGTAAAATTAGAAGCGGGGAGCAGCAACAAAAGCAGCAACAAAAAGAAGAAATAGCAGCAGCAGCTGCTGCAGTAAAGCCCTGGGCTTTACTGCAGCAGCTGCAGCAGCAGCTGCTGCAGTAAAGCCCTGGGCTCAGAAGGCAGGTGCAGCAGCAGCTTGTAGCTCAGCTGCAACGTCGCTGCTGCTGCTGCTGCTGCTGCTGCTGCTGCTGCTGACCGCCAGGCCAGCAGCAGCGGATGCAGATCGCAGCGACAGCAGCGGCAGTCCAGCAGCAGCAGCAGCTGCAGCAGCAGCAGCTGCTGCTGCTGCTGCAGGTTAAGGAAATGCTGCATGCGTAATTACTTCCTCTGTAGTAGTGTTGGCCATTTAGGGGCCTTCTTTGGTCTTCTCTTTTATTTCTTTTCTCATTAATTATTTATTCATTCATTTATTATTCCCCATTTATTTATTTACTTATTATTTATTATTTATTATTTATTATTTATTATTTATTATTTATTTGTTTGTTTATTTGCTGCTCCTTTATTCGTGAAAAAGGAATAGGCAGTGTTTGCTGGCAGCAGCCGGACCAGCAGCAGCAGCAGCAGCAGCAGCAGCAGCAGCAGCAGCAGAGTGTGCTGAGGGAAACTTTTTTCTCTTTCTCCGGGTTTAGCAGCAGCAGCTGCAGAGAAAGCGCAGGCTGTGCTGCTGCAGCTTTGCTGCTGCTTCAGACGCTTATTTTCATAGCTTTTGGCTGCAGCAGCAGCAGCTGCTGCTGCTGCTGCTGCTGCTGCTGCTGCTGCTGGTCTACAGGCGGGTCGGGGGGGCGGCCTTGGTCTGCTGCTGCGTGCTGCTGCAGAGGCCCTCCGGCGCTGCCTGTGGAGTTAAATGAAAAGAAAAAAAGAAAATAAATAAATAAATAAAATAAAACTTCAAATCAAAACAGTTTTGCTGCAGCTGGCGCAT